>NW_027107820.1:1609190-1620096 GCF_000696795.3 Halyomorpha halys | reverse complement strand
TATAAACTCTTATTTGAGAACAAAATTTAATATATTTATACTTTAGTAATACATTAAAGCTGACAATGAAATAATAATTACTTTCATTATTACTTCACAGTTGTTTTTCATTTTGTTTTTTATGTCGTTTAGTGGACGATTTTCATAATAATAAACTTTTTGTATTGTAATCTGTTATTATTTTCGCTCAAAAAATAAAATAAATATGTATATGAAGAATGCTTAAATAATACACATGAAAGCCCTCTTCATGGTTTCAAAAAGAGAAAAATCCTACTTTATGAATGAAATATTGTTTAGTTGACTGTTGCAAATAAGAATCTTCCAGCTTAAATAATTTTTAGTTGTTGGTTTCTACTCCACAAAAAAAACATGACGCTTAAAACAAAACAAAATATGAATTTTCTCTTTATCTGTAGAGATTCAAATCATAGGAACTTTGTTGTTGCTCTAACCTCCTTAACTATTACAAAGTACATACCGGACACCATTTATACTTACAATAATATTTAAGCTACATCTTAATTTATTTCTGCTATTAATCTCGATAAATGCTATATTTTTGGCAAATGATTATTTTTATAAAAGCATCTGTATTCAGGTGACTTTTCTCGAAATATAAAATAAAATTTTTTCAATGACTTAAAAACACCCTTGCCATTATAAAGACATCTAAAACCATAAATATAAATGTCAATTACCGTAAAAGTTTCTAATGGTTCCATAATAAAATGCTCAACTAAGAAAATAAATGCGATGGCAGTTGAAATCAAACTGTAATTGAAAACATGAAATAAGGATAATTTATAGAAGAATACGAGAGATTTATGGTAATTATTACTGTAACAATAAATAATAATAAGAAGTAATGTAATAAATATAAAACGTCATTGAATTATTACAGTAATTACAACAATCTGTAAAGTTGGCTAAATGCTTGTATATAAGGTAATTATTGTTATTGCTTGTATATAAAGTTGATTATTATTATTGAGGTTATTTCGACATTAGCGCTCCGCCTGTCTGCTAGAGTACCTTAAACTATTAGTTTCATTAATGGATAGGACTTCATTCCAAATATCATTCGAGCCTTCAGCAATGTGGAATGAACTTGCTCTATTTTCCTGTTCTCAACACCTTACCGTTTCCCTGAATTATCAATCTATACCTAGTGGAATTACATCATCTCTTAACCGACTTGATCTAACTGCGCAAACTCCATTATCAAGTTATGACGGAACATTGATTCGTCCACAGTTAATATTCCAAACTGAAATGTGATCTGTTTCTTAGTGCTCGAATGATCACAAGAATTTAGAAGTAATTACGCGAAGATATCCAATTCCTCTAACACTCCTTGACTTCTCAGTTTGCTATGACAGCGGTCGCCAACGGATACCCCCCGATGGAAGGCACGATAGAAATGTCGTGACTGCTTATGTAAATCCAACAAACCACCGACCGGAGCTCTAATTCACTCACGTTGCTCCAGGAGCCAACTTGCACGAGACCTCGAGCACGCTCTGATAGCGGTCTTATCTTCAAGGACAGTCGTTGTCAAGATCTACAATGTTACTTAACAACATCGTCATTTCTATTATAATGTGACATATGTCTGCATAATTTGACTGCAACCTGCGATGGACTATATTTAGTTCATATTATCCAGTTTAAACTTCTCCAATGAATGCCAGACATTATAATATGTTTAGTAATGATGAACAAATCAGATTAATGGCTGACCGTAGGAAATAATACCAATCTATTCAATCTGCTCAAAATGGTTGGTGGTCCCTGATTGAGTCCAATCTGGAAATTAACCATTTTATATGTTGGGGTATATTATGATTCATCTATTCACCGTTTGGTATAAACTCTAAACACGTTGCCTGGTATACTACCTAGTCTAGTTTTTTGACGAATTCTGGCACCGTAAATTTTTACGTTCCGCCAAACTAAAGAATATTGCTAGTTTGTAACGAGGAAAAACTCATTCTAGGGTCGGATAAGCCCACGTAAGGCATGCCCGTAGGCAATGGAAATCTCCAATAGAGCTCCTCTCGAATATTCGCCCACCTGGGGTCTGTTTTATAATGAAAGCCAATAGTATTAGTCCATAAACACAATTACACAAACTATCGTATAAAGTACAAGGACCTTTTGTTTTATGATAGGGACGACTATTAGTTATATTACATGAGTTTAAAAGTAAAAAATTGTCAGGCAGAATTGTGAAATTGTACCAAATACAAACTACAAGTTTAATGGTAGTGAACTTTATTGTGAAAGAGAGCCCTGTTTTATATTGGGAAAATAACTGACTGTATTTAGAGCTGTTAATCTAAATATTTTTTATTTATTCATTTATCGACATTTATAGCTGTATTTACATAAAAATACATCAAGTAAATTTGATGCAAGATCATAATGAAGTGATACAGGCG
Organism: Halyomorpha halys; assembly: GCF_000696795.3. Classification (NCBI taxonomy): domain Eukaryota; kingdom Metazoa; phylum Arthropoda; class Insecta; order Hemiptera; family Pentatomidae; genus Halyomorpha; species Halyomorpha halys. The sequence continues at coordinate 1,617,652 of NW_027107820.1, read as the reverse complement.
TGCAAAGAAACTGCATATTATGCACTCTAATAATATTTCTATATTAGAAGGCCTCAAGGCCATCTTCTTTGAGGATTGTCAGGAATGGAAGAGAAAGTAAGCTTAGAAACTAGTAGGTTTGGGTAGTTAGGGAATTTTTAATGGAAGGATTGATATCTGGCTTCAACTAGATTATTAGCAAAGTAAGGAGCGTTTGAGATTTTACAAAGGATTTTGGATTATAAGGGCCAATTCTATCCAAATACGAAGGGAATTTGAAGGTTTAGAGAAGCTTCAAAGCTCGACTCCGTATGTCTAGGTAGGCCTTATTATAGTCATGTAGATCAGTCTTATATAATGAATTGGAAGTTTAAACCGCTTGTTTAGTAAGTGTTGTAACAGTCGGAATCGACGTGAATTTTCAGTCTTGTGCGATAATTCCAAAATAGACGTTTGTTCAGATGTAGTCCAAGGTAGCGGTTCTACAGTAGTAAGATCAACATTATTAAAGGAGACTGTAGGGCAGTCGGAAGGTTTACGACTATAATAAATGATAAATAAAGGTCATTTGATGGGATTTGTTGAGATTTATTTTTACCACCCAATTTCGATACCATTCTTTGAGGGTTAAAGGGTTATTATTAACTGCAAGTATACATGTTTCATCGGCATACGTGGTGAGGATAATGTTAGGATTAGTTGGGATGTCTGCTATATAGAATGGGACCGAAAATACTACCTTAAGGAACACCAGCGGACAATCTAAATAATGCAATTGTATTTACGTTAGTCATTGTAATCTAGTTGGATTTTAAAGAAAAATAACTTGTCAGGTGTATTTGGTCTAAATAAAGTTTTGGGAATAAACAATACATTTTTTGAAAGCAAATAAAACTACTTTAACTTTTTATTTTATGGCCCACGGTATCTTGGAAAAAAAGGACTAATGGCCTTATTTATCCAATGTTTTTCAACTTTTGAAATTTCCGTGCAATATTTGGATTTTTATTGACTGTTTAATAACCCTAACTCCTTAATCACATTTTTGATTAACACGTACGATTAATAAATATAGTTCAGTAAAAATATACAGTTATGAATATCGTACATGATGAAAACAAATATAAATTTAAACGAATAAAACATAAAATCATACGAAGATTTCAAAACATGAAAGTAACAAACTTACAAAAAAAAAGAAATATTATATAATTATTGTCGGTAGAAATGCTAAGATGCCTAGAATTTATCTTACCATTATTCTTTTTTTGTTAGAGACTGGATTTAAGGTTGTTTACTAATGTTGTGTATCTGTAAATTTCGCAAAGAATTTTAATCGAAATATAGTTAAAAGTTCTAATTATAAAATAAGTAAATTAATAATGTTGTATATTATATCAGTGACGTCACACATTCAATCAGTTCTTTTTGGATTTGCGAGGGGTAGAAAAAAAACAACATGCAACTTTGGCTCGCACGGAAGATGTAATTAAAATGTTCACATACACACAGCGGAGAGCTACACACATACACAGAATTTAATCACTACTTTGTTTTATTTATTACTTTTTTAATTGATTATCTTTTCATTTTTTTTTTGTATTCCTATATTTAATTCTACCTAGTTTTAGTCGTAATACTAACTATTTTTATTTTTCCATTTTATTCCACAATTAATATATTATAATTTTTATCTGAATTTTGCGTTGTTCTTTGAGGCCCTCGCGATGGATTATGATAAGGGGGAACGAGCTAGCATCCATTAATTTGTTTGTTAATCTTGACAACCGCTATTACTATCTTTTCCTTAAAATATATGTTTCCATTCAACAATCATATTTTCAGTCAAAATTGGTTATTCTTTTGCTGTAATGGTATGTTACTCCACGACAAAAGTACCGATAAAGGAATGGTATTAATATCGGTTTGATATTGAAGATACTTACAACTGTCATAAGAGTTACAATTGGAGTTCCAAATAGGGGTATTTAAATGATGCAGTTCTACCCTGCTCATTAAGTGCAGCTGTGAAGGCCAAATAGTGAACGTTAGTACCCTCTATAACTGTATGTGAAACTTAGGAACATAAGGCTGTTACTAGATGACATTGTCGTTAGTGTTTGGTCTCCTGATATGTGGAGCTATTGTAAGAAAGACCATGGTTTGGGGAAAAACTTTTAGTGGAGTGAGTAAGGAGGGAAGAAGAAGGAAGAGGGTCGAAAAGCCATTGGAACTGTGCTTAGGGGAACTAGATTCTACTTCCTACCTGAAAATATTTCATTGGTCTCTTTCTGTTTTCAAGTTGTAAATGTAAGTACATACCTTCTGAATAATACCACACCTAATAGAGCGTTAATATGCAATACCACAACGGTGTTGCAATATTCAAATTTATATCACTGTTAACTGCCTTCAAGCACACATAATCTAACACGTTTGCATAAAATAAAAAAAGGTTTTATAATGTTCTCTTCACTAACAGTACTTTGAAAAACTTCTTCCATAAAACTTAATTTTAATATATTTCAGTAATTTATCTTGTCTTCGATTATTAGGAAAAAATTCTCAAATTAAATTCTTATAAAATTTTTGAATTCGTTCGAATTTAATTCATGTATTCCGAGGTAGCATAAAATGGATTGAAGGAAACAAAGATTGCAAACGATGATTTTTTTCCAAACTTTATTCTAGTTAGTAATTTTAAAAATAATTTTTATTTCAGTAGTAAAAAACTGAAAAAAAAGTTTATGAGTGAATAAAGTCATTACCCTCATAGTTTCATTTTAACTCTGCTTCCGAACTATAATCAGTGAACAAAATACAATTTTAGGACAACATCTTTTTTTAATTCTTATAATATTCCAGAAAATAGAATTATTTTCCTTTTTATCAAAGCATGCCTAATCTACCTCTTCTCTACAGTTATTAGTGGTTTTCTTTTGGCCTATATTTCACATAATACATCATTGCTTTTCTTTTCGATCCAATTTGTCTATTCGAGTCCCTCCCAACAACACATTTCCGCAGGGCCTCATATTTTTTCCTGTTTGGCTAAGGCCCAAGTTTCGCACAGGTCACCACCTCTCCACACAAAACATTTTGAAAAATTCCTCCACGCATCTACATAAGTATCTATAACATTTGAAAAAAAAAAATGGATAGTTCATAGGTATGGGTAGATGTTGGTTACTTCTGTGTAAGTCAATTTTCTATTCAATTAAATTCTAGAATAGTTCGTAGAGTACTAAGGGACTACAATGCATTTTCTCTAACCAATAATCATATAAATCTCCGCTAATTGGCTTATTGCGTCACTTTAAACATATTTTTCAATGATTTTTCTTGATACGTTCAATAATAAGTGGTATATATTATATATAATATAATGCTCAAAATTCAAAATATCAAAATATTGAAGGAGAAAAATTTGGGGTGTGTGCGAGGCTTTTTAATATCGTAAAAATGGTGGGGTGAGAAAAAAAATACATCTCTCTACCACCAACTAAATTCACATACAACTTTTTAACCTATTGATTCAATTTGGAAAATATTGTGTTTTATTTCTGTCGTCTAAAAATATTTATAGCTTAGAAAATTATGTATGTTTGTATATTGGTCTTGTAAATATCAAGTTTTGTAAATAACTAACTTATTACTTCTCACATTCTTCTATTTCTTTGGTAAACTTTCCGGATTTTTTCTCGACAGCGCAATTTTCATTGCTTGTTAAATTAAAAAGGAGACTAAATCGCTGACGAATAAGATTCTTTAAATTTACCCATTCTTTTTTCAATTAAATAAAAAACAAAAGATTTAAATACACAATACTATATGTATATATAGGATGTACGTAGAGATTTCTTGGAGTGAAGTACCGTCTCTAATTATGTTAAGGCTGTTGATATGAGATTTTCAATTTTGTTCAGCATTTTATGAAAGATTCTTTTTCTGTCCTTATAATGCAAGAGTTAGATATCGATTTGATGTTGTTTTAGAGACGTAAGGTTTTGTTTTTGAAATCTGCCAATTAAATCACAATAGTTTGTATACTTTTTTAATATTATTTTTTTAAGGAGTTGCTGACGTGATAATTCTATTACTACTATATCCATACTCTTATCTTGGTTTCGTAATATCCGAAATATGCTGCGAGAATATGAAAGTAACAAAAAAAAAAAGTATGTGCTTCTGAAAAAAAAATATGAAAGTAAAGCATGATACCGAATAGCATAGTAGTCAGTGTAGCTAAACACTGAAGAGAAGACTGCATGAATGAGAGATAGGCAAACCTTCCGACAAAGAGAGGGGCACTAGAATGAATGACCAATGCTCTCTGATACATAATTCATAGAAATATAGAGGAACTTGTCCATTCACCCTTAGGGGGTGGATTTCCCAGATGGGTATATTAGTATCAGTTCGTCGGCACAGTTTGTATAGTAATACAAAAAATATATATATTCCCCTCTGTACCAGGCTACTATTCAGATAGAGCTATATCTTCTAGTACAAAAATATTAGAATATGGCTCATATGAAAATTACATCCATATTAAAACTTTTATTATTAAACGTTAAATATTTTCCAATTACATTACAAATTTTTCCATATCTGATTACACACATACGCTAATTTGAAATCGCTCATACGTATCATATGCATTTTATAAAAAAAAAAAAGGGAAAACTGCATAGTGATAAATTATGCATAAAATAAAATTAATTTTTTTTAGAAACACAGCCAATATAAAAGAAAACTTAATTGACTAAGTTAATGTCATATTTATTTTATTGTTGATTTTACCCACTGTCCGCTTAATGGCGGTCCCACCCTCATTTCGCAAATTATACGACTGTTCATTTGGCTGTATTACTCGTAACTCAAATTGTATAAATGTAATTTACATGTATATATTCATGTAAGAAAATTGACGTAATATATACATGTAAAAATGTTTGTTTAGATAGTTTGTTTGTTTTTGTTTAGTGGCGCCAAACTTCATTGGTCATCAACGCCATGTATATTTTATTTAATTTCCTTATATTTGTTTAATTTTATTTATTTATATATTTTATTTTTATTTATTAATTTATATTATTTTTTCCCGTTCAATGTTATATTAATGTCAGTAAATGTTTTGATTTTAAGAAATGAAACTCTAATTCTATTGTTTTTTCCTCGGCTCCGAAAGTTTTTGAAATATCTGGGTTTAATCCTAAGCTATTGAGGTGTGGTGTAAAATATGGGCGCAGTTCGGAGGCATTTGTTTTTAAATAAGATAGGAGTGGGTGAGCCTCGTGTGACCTATTCTCAGCCTGGTCAGTACAACCTCCTCTCTATGGCATTTGCGACTGGAGGTACCCCAGGGCTTAATATCCTTTTTAATAATTTTTAATTTACTCCTTGGACATTTATTCCACAAAGATTGCCATTTATCTTTGACTTCTTTTGCAATAGGTTTCCTCATTTCTGATGGAGTTAAAATTGCTTTACCCTGTCCCGGAAGCGCGAGTGCTTCTCTTGCAGCGTGATCAGCTAGTTCATTCCCTGCGATTCCTACATAACTTGTAACCCATATAAATGTAACTGACATGCCTATATTGTGTAGAGTGTTTAAGTAAAAAAGGATGCAGGAAATTTTCGGATGTTCTGGGTATATACAATCTAAACCTTTTAACGAGCTTAATGAGTCTCTAATTATTGTTATGTTATTGTGGTTCAAAGAGAATAAGAAATATAAGTTTAATGTTGTACGTTCTTTAGATAGCATTACTTTTTTATTACATATAGAGAGGGTATGAAACTCTTCCTCTGGTCAATGCCTGGAAGATCTGATGCACAAAACCTTTTTCATTTGTTCTTTTTTCACAAAATGGATTCTTCATCAGTTAAACTCAATTATTTACGACCTATTTTTGTCATTCCACCTTATATGTGTAATTGCAGATAAACAAATATTTTAATTTTTGATTTATTTATAGATGTGTCAATTTAATAGTAATTATAATAAATTATATTGTTATAGATTATTAATTATATTGTAGTACAATACATCCTTTACCCTGCTGATGGAGAACAGCTCAGAAACGCTGAAACCTAAGAAATATACAAATGAAATAAAGGTTTATTGAACGGAAAGTGCTAAGACAAGTAGCACCAGTGAGAAAAAGTAGAAATAATTTTAACGCAATATAGAGTCATTACATCCGATGGTGAGAACTGAATCATTAAAAATGGCATACAATAATGAAATCTATCTAGAAAAACTAAAAAGTAGTAAAAAAAAAATAATACGGTAATTATGTAATAAATAGGTTTAAAAGAAGCATATAAGACTGGGGGCTAAATTATTTATTTTTATATTAAATTTGGTATATTTGGTTTTCTCTCTGTATTTTATTCCAAAATACAAATTTTTCACTAGCCTTCTATCAGTTTTGTAACAAATCATTCTCTAAACTGCAAACTTATATTTTTTACGTAGTCAACGAGGATAATTAAACCACTGCCTGTATGTTAATTCAGATTTTTTTTTACAGTATAAGTATAGGCTATAACATTTTCAAAACATCGTGTGATCACTAATAAATTTTATAATCAAATTTTTTTGAAAAATGGAACCTTTCAATTAATGAAAACTCATATATAATTATTTATTTATTTTATTTAGTTTGTTTTTATTATTTTCTTAATATTTATTGATTAAAATTCTATATCCATTCTAAATATAATGTAATTATCAAAATCGTAAAATGTTCATGTAACAAGGTCAATGAAAAAAAAAATAATAGAAATTGAAAAATTTGTAATCATAATAATGATGAAAACAAAATCTAAATTATGGGTTAATGACATCTTGAATCAAATTAATTAATATTTGAAAATATTGTTTAAAAAACTAACAAAAACCAGTAATAAGAATAAGGTTAATAAAACGAAGACGGCATTATGCGTAGCAACGGACTGTCAATATTGGTTGTTAGATTGTACAAGCGAGTATTGCTTTAGAATTCCAAGCTTGCAAGAGTCTCCGGTGTACCTTCCTTGCCTTTGATTTGAATAAAAAAACATCTATGAGAGAGGTCGGAAAGTGTAGTTCTGTTGACATTTCACTCAATGAACATTAAGGAACCAATATTTACCCTAGTCAATGAATCCAGCACTGCAGAGTGTGTGTCCTAGTTATCAATGTATTGCGGGGGGAAAAAATAAATAGATTTTGGTGATTTTTCGATATAAGGCTTCTATTCATTGTGAATTTCCTACAACTAAAAAATCTATAAAAACCATGATTTATTAAATATGTCCTTTCACTTGGTTTTTCGAATTTATGTATTTAAAACTACGAAATTCACCATTGCAAAAAAAAATGCATATTTTCTAGTATATGAAACTTTGATATGTAGTATTTCCGGAAGAACGAGCGTTTTTTTGAGCTTTTAAGTTTTGAACTCATTAGGTTTACTAGGTGAATTCCAAGTAAGGTCTACTATGAATTTTATTTAACCAACTTTACAATAGTCATTATTTGCATATTATTTATATGATTCGGTGGGGCTTTTCTCTGCTTTTTAACTGTTTGAACCATATTTCTAGAATATGAATAAGATATTTAAAAGGGAAGGAAAAGGTAGAGTATACTCAACGGTAAAACGCGTACCGGAATTTATACCGAGGTCAAACTACAATGCAATGGTTTTTATTATATTGTATACTACATAATAAAATCCGGGCGCTCTCTCTGACACCCCAGCCTCTATTAATTGAGTATTTGTGATTGGAGGGGGAGGAGGAGAGGAAAACCTAGTGGTTGATTTTGATCCTGAACAATTCACCTCGTTGCATATCTGTTCAAGAAACAATACTTCCTAAAATCGCTATTTTCCTTGTTTTAAATCAATTTAACCTCTCGTTGTTTGGAACTTAAACATTGTTATATTGAATAATAAAAAAGTATATAAAATTATTTAAATTTTAATTACTGAAAGTCAATAGGATATATCGACTTGCCTAATACATAGGAATTATTGGGTAGATAAAAGAATCACAATGAGAGAACTTTATTTAAATTGGATTTTGGCATTTGGGTGAAGAAATGTAGTCGACGCAGTTTGTTTGGATTTTTATTTGGACGATTAAAAACCTAATACTAAAACGGTAAGGTATAATTTATTGACTAATGATTATAATTACTTGATTGTATAATTCACTAAATAAGAAGCCATTGAGAGAATGAAATCCTTGTATAAACTTCAACTAATGACAGGTTGGATCAACTCTGGAGTGTAATCATCTTCAAGTTTACGAAGCAACAGGTGAAATGATCTTGGCTTATAGAGTAGGATTTTGAGCCCTGTGGAACATAAAGTTTTTAGCAAAAAAGTCTTGTAAAAACTCACTGCATAGGTTAGAGGATGATACCCTACTGTAAATTAGAAACCTATTTCACTACGCATATATAACCAGATATAACCTACTTATAT
>NW_027107820.1:1562173-1609089 GCF_000696795.3 Halyomorpha halys | reverse complement strand
ATAACATTACTTTTTATATTATTATTTCGTTTTTAACAACATGCTTGAAATACAGTTAATATACCATAATAAATATCTTGGAAGTTATAAAACTTTTAAGTCCGTTTCGTTGTGATCTAACTACAATTTTTGATGTTATTTGATTTGTAAAACCTGTAAAAAAATATATTATTATATATAATTAACGAGATAAAGAAAAATAAATTTGATTTTATAATATGAAATTTTAATAGTTTAATCAAGTTAGAGTATTCGAAAAAAGGAAAATACGAGATTTTTTTTTCTCATTTTGCATTTTTTTTTTTCTTTTTTGTTATATCCATTTCTCCTCTTTTCGTTGCAAATTGCTGCAATACAAGAATGAGGACTTCTTCAGCGAGTAATTTTTCAACGCTGTCAGAAACCTTTAGACTTTTCCGAAGACTTAGGTCTGGGGAATAAAATTTATTAAAGTTGATAAAATAATTCAATAAATTAATATTCAATTTTTTTTTCTTTATGGATCAATGAATGCCTATACAATATTTATGAAAACTGCAAAGTTTTAGTATATTTATCAATAATTATTCATTCAATATACAAATATTGAGATTTGAAAATTAAGATATATTCAATTTTTCACTTCGACCTCCAATTAATCACTTACAAAGTGATAAAATAAATGAACGTAGAAAATGCTATGGTTTTAAAAATTATAATTTCATGAACTATTTATATTATTTTTCATGTTTATATGTTTGTTTGAATATTATACAGATGAGTAGTATAAATTCTGAACATTTCCAAATAATTTGGAGTTAGGTCCAGAATTAAATACAATCCAAAAGGACAAAGGAGTTGAAAGAAGAAATGAAGGTTGTCTCTAAATATATCATCGACTTCAAAAATTGTTTATACTTAGTAGAATAATTGAATGGTATAAGTAATTTTCAGATAATAGTATGTATAAACAAAGTTTTTACTTATAAATTTAGCATAATTCTAGTAGAGATTTCGTTTCTACGGGACCATTTAATCATCCTCTTCATTTATCTCTCAACCCTCCTTCTTTCAACTCTAATTCACACTTTGTGTAATATTTATATATTTATGCATTCCCAATAATCAAATCCCGTATCATATAGTTTCTGTTGATAAAACATTGAAATTCGCTCAGATTTCTAGAATTTGAGCGAAACGATCTGTTTCTCAAACTATTAGTTGGGTGGGCTTTAATCGCCTCATATAGACCGAATTAATTTCAATTTAAAAAAATGATTCCTATTGAAAATAGCCAACCATATAATTATAAACGTAGATAAATTCAGAGATTTAATCATTTTCTCGTATTATTGTTATATAAAAAATGGCGTTTTTTTCTCAATATTTTGATTATTGAACAAAAAATCGTATATTTATTAGTGATTCTCGCATCTTAACTTCTTGAATACATATTTATTTGCCCATTTTACAAAAAAAGAGATAATTATAGTTACCAAACCACTATATATCAAACTCTTTAAATCCATAGAGAATATCCATAGAAGACAAAAAAAAAAAAAAAAAAGAAAAGAGAGTGAGATATTGACAACCTCAAAAACGAATTTGTCTCTTTTTTTTGGGCTATTTTTCTGATTTTCCTCTTCAACTTCACCTTATTTATGTTACAATTTTATTAATCCCACTTATTACAAACATGGTTAGATAATCTATTCTCAAATACAAGTTTAATACGTTAAATATTTCGAAGTTTTGTTTGTAATAAAACTCTACTATTTATATAAATTTTATATGCTCTTAATATTACCGATATGAATTAATACCAAGTATACACAAGAACAATTTCATTGTGTCTCATTATTAAAACTGAAAAAAAAAAAACAACTTAAAGGGTATTTTTTTCATGAGATAAAATAAATGTATTTTTTTCCTCCTATCAAATCCTCCCTGACCTGTGCTTTGGATCTAAGAGCCCATCAATCATAGGATTGCCTGCTGTATATTCTATGTATATATGCGCATACTTCAATAGCCGATATGGCCGCCAACTGAATTTGACCCATCCAGCTCCTCTCATACTTATCTGTGAGGATTTATCATCGTGATTCTTGTATTTACAGCTTTCATATCCGCCTTCTAAAATATTTATGAAAACCAGTAATTATAAGGTAATAATTTACAACAATAACGCGCATATTATGTTAATAACATTTATATGACACATTATCACACCGGTCAATAGTGAAATGATATTAACATTGCTAACAAAAGGTTAATAACATATATATAATGATACAATTATGTTTTTGTTGAAACAATATTAGTAGTTTATAGTTTATTTATCCTTACAGCGATTTTTAAAATTATAGTTGTATTTTATTACAAGATTTTTATTTCGTCTTTTATTTTTTTTTTTTATAATGAATAATTCTGTGTTTATTATCTTCCTTTTTTGGCATCATATTTGCCAACACGAACCTAGTGTTAATATTTTTTAGTTATTTCTGATTTTCTTCTTACAAATTAATAATAATTTTATGTTGTATCATTTCTGTTATGAATTTACTAGACCCCTGAAGACCCTATGCATAGTTTGGCCAAAACATCTTAAGTTATAAAAAATTATATTACCTGTTTTATGTAGACTGTCCTTCTATAAATGGTTATCTATTTTTATAAATACATCTATGTTGTATCACAATGATGAGAAGATATTTGACCGTAAATAATAAATATGAGGAGAGAATGGTTGTAGTTGCGGTCAGAATATAACACAAATAATTTGAAGAACTTATTTAATAGTGCCTACGTTTCAGCCAGAATTTCTAGCCTTCATCAGGGCTGTTAGTAGGAAATCGGAAAACTAAGCCATGTAATTATGTTATATCACTGTTATTCATAATTGTTGTGATTTATTTTCTTAATAATATTTTATTGAAATAATAATACAATCCTCCTCACTCAAAGGAAATATTGAAATTTTAGAGCTGTATATATTCAATCTCACCATGCATACATAAGAAAAATAAATAATAATAAAACATTTTAAGATAAATAAATTAAAAAATAACAAAAATAATACTAATAAAATAAAAATAAAAATATCACAACATAAAAAGTAAGCATCTGATTTTTTTTTTACTTTTATATTTTTTGTTGCCTGATCGACCTTACATGGTTATTATAAAGTAATTTATCCACTTCTAACAATTGATCATGGTGGAGACTCGTCTCATGTAAAATACACAGCTAACTATTAAAATTTTATAATAATTTAATACTTATAAATAGCAAAAATAAATATTAGGACAAAAGTAATAAATAAATAAAAATAATAATATTAAACATCTGATGATAAACCATCTATAATAAAATCTTGCCTTTAGTTTTTAAAGAAACTAAACCTTGTATGGTGATATCAGTTTACTATTTAGAGTTTTTGCGAACTAAAATTGAATATTTACTGATAAAATTTGACTAGGCTGTAATAACTTTAAAACTGTAACAAATTTAAAAAATACACAAACTTGTTCCCATAACACTCTAAAAACGTGTATCTCAAATTAGGAAATTGCGTTGGCTCTACTTGGAATCCATTTAATTGATATAATTTTCTTTTAAATAATACTTCAATTTCCTTTCTTTCTCTTTAGAGAATTTTCATTTGTTTTTTTTCCAGAGGCAGTTGAACGTGAAGTGGTTTCAAGGTTCCCACGACCTCAATTTCGTTCTACTTCGTCATAACGTTAAGAAAGTAAGTAAATGATAAGTAATTAAAATATATAATTTTCTTGTATAATTGTAAATAATATTTATTTGATAAAAAATGGTCAATTTTAAAATTTAGTCATGAATAAAAATTAAATTATGTATAATTTCGAGATTGTCCAATATTACTAAAAATGATAACTTAGTACAACATAGTTCATAGCGGGATTATGAACAAAATACCTTCTTGTACAACCGTCGTCCAAGTAGCAGTACAAACTTATTAATCACTGAACCATTTACGGGTTGTAGAGGTACAGATTTTAATTTTTTTTTCGCTGGTTGTATAGGCGTTAATTATTTTTTATTTATTTATTTTAAACTTTTAAAATTTATTTATTTAAAAGTTAAATTATTTATTTTAAATTTAGCAGCTAGGGTTTATGATGATAAACAATTTGTATGTAATTTATTTTAAATTAGTAAGTTTTGATGAAAGTTAAAAATTTAAAGAAGATTTAAATTTCTTTCTTCGCTCACTTTTTTATTTAAATATGTTATACTTAAAGAATATTTTGTATGTCATTAGTAACAAATTGCTTTAATTTATTCCGTGAATATTGAACTCATTAACAAACTAAAAAAGAAAAAACCGTTCCAACCATGGATAAGAATCTCCAAGTTAAAATAGAATGTAATTTACATTTTACAGTTATTTTTAAAAATTTAGCACGCAATATTTACATTATTAAAAAAAACCTGGCCAGTTCTTAAAATAATTTTCTGTTTCTAAATCACCTTAGAATTTTTTTTGTTTCTTTCTTCTTGATTTTTTTTCAAATCATACTGTTACAACGTGGTCATCATTTATGGCACTATCACCAGCAGGCAAGAAGAGATCCTTTTAAGTATTTGAGTACATTAAATGTTTAAATAAATATTGAATTATGTACATAATGAACTTAGAATATACGTTCGCCAGCCTAAAGTTAATCGTGAAAATGTTTCTTTTTTTTATTCATGCTACACAACAGAAAAGTTTTGATCCTACAAATTTTCCTTATTTCAGGTTATTTATTACTTCATTTTTTAAAATTTACTAGATATTTTATACCTCAGCATGACTGTATGATTTTTTTTCAAGGACATTGAATTTTGATTTTTTTTTTCGCATTTTAAATACAGACTGAAATCAGAATGCAGTCGACTAATACTGGTTTGTGTACATTAGAATTTTATTAACAACGGTAATGTAGCTGATACTTGTTGCTTAGTTGGAATAATAATAATAATTGGAAGAAATATCAACCTTCACATTCCATAAGCTTTATTCACACTAATGAACGTTTCGGACGAAACCAGTTTCTTTTTAAATCCAACTTCTATGACCAAACATTACATTATCAATTATCAATTAATTAATTAAAACAGTTATAAGAGTCGTAGTACCTAAAATCTTATTATTCTTGTATCTAAGCATATCAGTGGTTCAATTCAACATTCCGAAAAAAACAAGATATATGATTGCCTAGGTAATAAGATGTTTCTTTCTGTGATCAACCTATCAACATTTAAAAATAATCTACCTCTGAATTATTGTCCACATCAATAATTATGTATATATATACATATATAAGATTTTTATAATTTTTAGTCCAGGTAATTATATATATAAAATTTATTAATTGTTATTTACAACGGAAAAAACATATACAACAAGTAAATTTGCTGTAAGTGATAAAATGACATGATACAAACATGTAGAGAATCTACCCATTGATAGAAATCCAAAAATAACATTCATCTTCTTTTCTAATGCATTACCAGATAAATAAGGAGAAGCTTCGTTAGAAGCATGTGGGTTTGGGTGGTTGGGAAGTTTATCATTGAAGGATTGGTATCCGGTACTGGCCAAATCGCCAACATAAGGAACATTGAGGTCCTGATGGATGCCTTGATTTGTGGCAAAATAAGGAGTAATAAGGATTTTGGACTGTGAGGATAGATTCGGGAGGAATTCGATGGTTTAGTGGAGCCCCAAAGCTCATCTCCGTATGTCCAGATAGGCCTTATAGTCATGTAGATCAGTCATTTGTAATGAAATGGATGTGTAGACCGTTTGTCAAGTAAATTTTTCAATAGTCTTGGTCGAAAAAAAAATAAAAGAATTAAGATTTAATATCCTGAAAAAATATTAATTATATGTTTTTTACTCTATGTTAGGAAACCATTTTGTACGAAAGTTTATTTGTTCTCGTATTTCGAGAGCATTTGAGTAAACATAGTGTTAAGATTTAATACAGTGTGTCATTACGCTTCTCTACTTGGCGTTGCTAAGATTGATGAGGTCGACACTTAATGTAGAGCTATTACCGATTCCAGCCTGATCCAATATGCATTGATAAATATTTTTTCCCAATGTTTGCCTCCTCATTTGATATTTGGGTATTTGGTAGCCATTGCCAATGATACAACGGGCACACTGCTCTTCCAATACCGAATTCGGAACATAATGGACCTGGATTGACATGAGTGTGGCCCTACGCTTTATTCGTGGATCCCATTTAAAGAGAGAATGTCATCCAACCGAGGTTTACGTTCTTTTGTTTATTCTAGTCCATTTATCCGATTTATATCGTCTCGTGGAACGGTCTATGGTTTAGTAATCACTCTATGATACGGTGACATCAATGATTTGTAAAATTGAGGAAAAAACGAAGCAAATTTTGATTTTAATTATTTAATGTTATTAATTAAAAGACCGTCAATTTGTTTTAACTAGTTTGATTCAGAACTTTGCTATTATCAGAATACATTAAGATGTCTTCGTAACAGCATAAAAAAAATGTTTATTTCCCCTGCTATTTTTGTTTTGTCAACTAAATAAAATATTTGTTTTTATTTAAAGACTTATTATCGAACATAATTGTTATATGCATTTCCTTCGATAATACACCGTCTATCTCATAATTGCATTCTGTCCTATATGTTTTTTCATATATTTTACCGGTTTAACATAAACTTAGATTGAATATGGATACATTTTGGTTTACTTCAAAGACAACTTAATATTATGAAAGTAGCCATAATTCTAAATTTATTTGCTGATGCATATGAAATCATCTTCTGATTTTTGAATCCCCTACCGCACATAAATTCCCACTAGTAGTTTTTATTGACTATGCTATATGTAACCAATGCTGTTGTGGTAATATGTTTTAGATTGTTCAAATCGACTTTGTCCTGATTTATCGATTTCGTGAGGTCCCTTACCCTCAACCCTTTCTGATTAAGATTCCTGAAGTACTGAGAATAATTCACTGTTAGGGAAAGTAATTGCATTTAGAATACAGCATGTTCACAGCTAACTCGATGGAGATCGTAAACTTTCTAATTCCATTCCTACAATAATTATGTAGGATGAAACTAAGACCATGAAGGAAATTGTCTTAGCTGGGCGGGCCATATTCTACAACTCACCATCCCAGAAGTTTTGAAGTTGCAATCTTGTTATAACTGTCATACATATGTCATTTTAATTATGAATACTGTTTGATATACTGTTAATCCTTAGTAGTCATTATAAAAGGGATTCATATGTAAATATACATCAAATTATTGACAAATTTATTATTTTAATTATATCTTTATCCGTAATCCTTCATTTTGATAATGTCACGTACATTGTATCATTTTGATCCTTTTTTCTTCGCAGTTATGAAATATACAATTTATTGCCAAATTTTTGTCTGTAAATAAAAAGGTATCCTTGAAAAAAAAATGTATTCACTTAAAGAAATTCTTAGTAAATAAAATTTATTGCAAATTATATGTTTATTTTTTTTGTAAATACTGAATTAAAAAAATCTAGCACATTTACTGGTTTTAATATAATATTATACTGATCAATTAATTATATAATTAAAATTTATATAAGAGCAATAAATAAACGAACAACTTATGTTCGATTATATATCGCTGTGATATATTATAAAACTTTTCACTGTAAGCACTGAGCAGTAAATAACATATTATTCATTGTTAAAAATACAAATAAGAAAGAAAATAGAAAAGTACAATTAATAATGAGGTGCTAATAATAAATGTGTTGATTATAGAAAATAATTTTTAAAATATTCACAATTGTATAACGCTTTATCCTAATAACATCCCAATCTGATTTCTAACCTGACGTTGTAATTTATAAATAGTTCAAAAGTAATATTTTTTTAAACTAAATTATTTAAAAAAGTATTATTTATCCATTATTGCATATCATGATAATAAAATTTGAAAATCTAGGTAACAGTAGAACTCCAGGCAAACATTTAATATAATTGATATTACTTTTATGAATAATAATATCTAAATTCATGTTGTTTTTGTTTATGTTACAGGTTTATAAAAACACGTTTTTAGCTTACTATACAATCTACGATGTAAGAAATGAGTAAGTAGTATCAATTAACTGTAATTTGGTGTTATATAATTACACTTTATATTGTAATATATGAGTTGCATGTTCTCAAATCGAATCCTAAACGATTTTTCGGGAAATTTGTATAGAAAAATGACGTGGGAGAAATTTTATTTTTCTAATACGAACCTTATTATTTAAATAGTGTTTTTTAAATACATTTATTTATCTACAACAAGCCTTAAACGATATTTTAATTTGTTTCAGATAGTTTCAAATTTGATTTTGTTTTAGTTTTATAAATTTCTTTTCTGTTGCCCTAATTTCTGATTATCTCTCTTCCATACTTTTTTTTCTTAAAAATATTAATTTAATAAATAATAAAATTTAACCGTGCGGTTCTTATGTAGTTGATAAAGCTCTTTTTAAAGTTGGTAAAACTAATCCAACTAAATGACTTATCAAAATTTCCATCGGTTAATTCCTATACGAGTTAAAACTATCACCAAGCAGGCACAGGAGGGGTAATATGATTTTCGTTGGAAAGGCTCTAACACGCGTGCGCATGCGCTTTTTTGATGATAGTTACTTGATTAAGAATTAGCCTAATATTTTCTTTTTCAAAAACACACTATCTTTTGTTTATAATTATCAGTAATGAACCTTTTTAACCCAACAAGTAAAAAATTAACATTCCCTTACATTTTTACGTTTCAAGATATGTAGAATAAAAAAAAATGTGTACGCCATTCACCTGTTCCGAAACCAAACTTAAAAAAGTGACCCTATTTAAAATTTATATTCTGTTTAGTTAGTAATAAAATAACCAATGATTTTGGGAAATATGAGCTACAAATGAGGAATATTGTAATTTATTAAATTAGGAGAATTGGTCTTGTTATTACCGTTATTATAAAACATATAGTATTTCACGTTTCCTGAGAGAATGTTAATGATCACTAGGTTTCACTTTAGAAATCAATTACTCATATTATATAGTTAACTGTATTATACTATCGTAATTATAATTGTTTCGTGAAAGCGTGCGTATATCTAACCCATAAAATATCCCCCAAAATTGTGCCGAAACGTCGGCTGTAAAAATAAATAAAATAACACTTAACATACATATATTTGTTCCTGGGAGGTAAAGGAGACCATGTTTCTATATAAATATAAGTAAATACATACATATTATATTTTTCCAGTTTATCATCACCTTCATTCAGAAGTATACATAACTTCCTAAACCCAAACCTATCGCGACGGGAGTTATATGGCAAACAACTGTTCAGATCGCTCTGGTGTAAATTTATGAAAATGCAACATAGTTTCTATTACCACTGAGGTGTAGATACATTACAATATACAATTAACTATTCAAAGTTTATTTTAGGAACTTTGAACTTAATCAATTAAATCCAAACCAATGACTTTTGTACATCGTAAAGTGGAGCAACTTTATGACAGAATGGCAAATTTATACAGTACTTATTTCTTAAATTTTGAATTTGCCTTAAACGCTATTGAATAAACATACACGATTGTATAATTAAATAAAGGCTAAATATGGTATAATTTGTGAATACGTTACGTAATGCTACCCTTATAGGGTCAGTCGGAAAGTCACTATAACCAAAAATAGATGTTCATATTGTAAAGTTAAGACAGGGAGAAAATTCTCGTTCCATTTTTGGTTTTACTTTAATTCCAATAAGCCGCGCAGAGATCACTTTACACAGTTATACTAATGACTTCCTATAACTTGTTTCCAGCCATCACATACCTATAAGGCTAAAGGAAGAAACAAAGGTTCAGCAAAGCTGGCTGCGGTACGCCAGCTGGTGCGGGAACACGACCCGGATCGTCCTGGTGGCCGAGGACAACAACATCTACACCCTGTCCAGCCCCGGGCAGCTCGTGGAAGTCCCCATCACCACCACTGGCAGACCCGGGCTCGTATACAATGGCATTCCAGACTGGCTATATCAAGGTAAATTGTAACATCATCTTTAAACGAATAATTTAGTTTCTATAATTTAAAAAAAAAATTATTTATTGAAATTTACAACTGAACAAAAACATACAAGTAAATATGAAATGTTTCAAACACTTGATAATCTTGGGAAGGAACCACCCAATGGTGGAACTTCAAACATTAATTTTAATTTGATGGTCCCTTGGCCATCTTCTTTTCAGACGCCTTGGAGAATTATCGGGAATTGTTAAGGATGAGAGATTAAGAACTAATAGGTTAGTATGGAATATAAGTAACTAAAGAGTTTGGAATGTAAAGAAGCATATCTATTTCGGGCCAAGTCTGCATTATAAGGGATGTTAAGGTCTTTGTGGATGAGTTTATGGACGTAATAAGGAGTATGAATGATTTTAAGGTGGATTTTGGATGGTAAAGATCTAGTACAAAGGAATTCGATGATTTGATATAGATCCTTATAGCTCAATTCCGTATGTCCAAATTGGTCTAATAATCATAGTGTATCATTTCTGTAGTTACTGGGAAGTTTAGTGCGTTTGTCAAGTAGGTGTTGTAGTAATCGAAATTTACTAGTAGTTTCGGTCTTGTATGGGGATTCCAAATAAGTATCTTGTCAAGATGGAGTCCTGAGTAGCGAATCTGCTCAACAGGCCCTAGTGGATTATTCAAAAAGGATATTAGAGGACAGGAAAGGTGATCTGGTGGGATTTGTTAGGACTTATTTTAATTTTTCAGTTTTGACACCTTTCTTCAATGGATGTTATGTGTGTCTGTTGAGTTGGTGATGCAGTAGTAGGCTCCTTGCTTACAGACAGTACACATGTGTCATCAGGGTATGTTATTAGGACTGTGTAAATGTGGGTTGGGATATTAGCTGTATAAACCGTTGAGAGAGAGAAAATATTGTTATTGTTCCTCTCGTATAAACCGTGAGTTGAGAGAGAAAATATGATATTGTTCCTCTCGCAGTCTTATATAAGTTGCTTTTTGTCTTGAGTTGGTTTGCATCTGTTTGTATTAAGCTGCCTTTGCCTCTATCTTAACTCATCCGTTCCTTTCCACTATGGAATTCTATTCCTTCCTTCATTCGTTGTTCTAATACCCTTCCATTTTTAAATCCCGTCTTTTTAACCACCTTCTATCCACCCAATTACGGAAGAATAACAATTGAAGTTTCAAATAAGATGTAAATAGAAGGAGAAATACTATTTCACATAAATATTATTGGAATTTGCTTAATATTTACTTATATAAGGATATTATTATTGGGGTGACAGGCCATAGGGGTCCAAGGATGTATTTCCTACGTACATCGCGCGTCTCATGAGGTGGTTTTCATAGGGTGGGTTCGTCACTCCCATGCCTATTTTTTCACCCCCTTTGGCTAACGGGTCTCACAAATGCCCCGGGGAGGTTGTGAGTGAGTATTGTATAATTATATGCTTCAAAAAATCCCGGATACGACCTAGGACTCGATCTCGGAAACCTTTGGGTTGGCATACAAGCGCGTTACCACGCTGCTACCATCACCCCCATATAAGGATGTTAGTACTATAATTTATTTCAACTTATTAGAATTATATCCTTAAGATTTATTATTTGTTTGATGATTTATTTTATTTGATTACCGTTTATTATGGTTTATTTATTTATTTATCTTCAGTATTTGATAATTCAGATTTTTTATTAAACTTGTAAATACGTATAGTATCAATAATTGTAACTGTTTTTAATTATTTTTATTTTACTTTTATTGGATTCTTTTTTATTTTTTAAAACTTTTTTATTATGAGTTAGTCACCTTATGATTTACAATATGATATATAGTGATTTTATTTGTTCTATTTTTTTTTTACATGTTCTGTTAATTATTATTGTTTATTTTTTGTCTTATCAAATTCATAATTATAATCATACTTATGATGGCTTATAATTTCATTTTTATTTTGAAATTTTTGTATTTTATACATAATTCTGACACCTGCAACATTATTCTATAGGATCAGTCCAAGGATAAATAAAGAATATTATTATATTCCTTAGAACAACATGTATTTGTATTTACATATAGTCCTAAGGAATATGCAATGAGATGCAAACCAACTCAATGCGAAAAGCATCTTATAGTGGGCTGTGAGAACTAAAATAGTTTATTTTGTGTACGCCACAGAAAATAGGCCATCAAGCGATTTGATTTGTATTTATTTGTTTTTTTTTAACGAAGTTTTTTAAGTAATCATCAGGTAACCTGATCAAATTCGGTATAAAGGTCAATTTTCTCGTAATTATCATGAAAGAGAGGCTGAATATAGGTAAAAATTAGATCGAATTTTTTATTAGTTTTTTACAATATTTAAAGCTTTAAAATGCTGATTAGGACTATAATAGGACCACTGTTTCTCAAGAATTCTCAATCTTGGCATTACTTGGGGTCATTATGCATGTCAGTGATTACTCAAACTCATCTGACATCAGACCCTAGACAAATCACCTTTAACGTGTTTTCGGTTTCCTTCATCGATAAACTATTACTATCATTAATCTTTTGGGATAAAAAAAATCACGCTGTAACTCATGAAAAAATTTTGTATGGCTTGATATGTATGGTAAAATTTCAATGAAACTTACATACATAAGTTTCTTATGTGGTAGACGGGAAATCCATAAGCAATAAATGCACCTGCAAGGAAGGAAACCTCTTTTTGGTACTCCACTTTAAATGGGACTTGGTAAATATGTTTCTCATTAAACATTCTTTTGAACATGATAGCTAAATATAGGTGTTGTTAATATGTTAATTTTATTAGCTGAATATAAATGTTCTACAGTATTTGGGTATGTAATATTTTTTCCAAGTCACGTGACGCCTCGAAGTTTGAACAAAGTAATTAATCAATGTGGCCTTCTCTATTGAGATTATTTCCTTTCCGGTCGTCTTAAATCCTTTAGCCTAGTCACGCGACCTCTACTCCCGTAGCTACCCCAACTCCATCTATTCTTAGCACAACTCCCCATTTTTATAGTTGATTGAGAATAAAATATTTGTCAACAGAAGATAGCTAGAATTTTATGTGAGTAAGATATCTACGTTAATTTTTTTTCTATTAATAATTTCATAGAATAGTTCTAGCACTAAAGATTTAATTATAGAACTGTCAATTCTCACTGACTGATCAACTATTTCGCAAACCTATACAGTGAGAATATCCCATTTTTCAACTAGACTACAAACGTTGACTTTGAAACAAATTATCTTTCATAAACGGTTCCTCAAAGATTTGTTCTTCATGTGCTTCTCAACATACCTTCGAGAATTTCGTAATCGAGTAGACTGGAGCCCGTTACTGTCTATAGCAAGGACTTAAGAAATAGTTTTCATTAATCTGAAGTTGAAGTGCAGAATACGTACTAATACCTTGCCATAACATAAAATAACATAACAAGTTATGTTATGTTTTGTAAATTCGGGAACAAAAATTGGGGTATATGTGTTGCTGGTGTACATAATGAGAGGAGAATGAGATGGATATATACACTTTCACTTAAATGTATCAAAACATAAGGTTTTAGTATGAACCAATATAAAATGTGTATTTCGAATTATACTTATATGTTCCTTGTATTTTGAATAATCTTTAAATATTACTTTGTACTTTAAGCAATACTTAATTTCTTAATCTTCCCCCTTCAAAAAAAAAGTCTGCATAAGTTCCTTGTTGAGGATATAATAAAAACAAACTATTTAGCAATGAATTGCTTCTCCCCATCTGAACCGATTTCATTTCTGTCCACCTAGTCAATCTCATTCTTGTTTCTTCCATCCTCACAACCACCACCATCCTCGGGACTCCATCTTTAGATATCATCTAAAATGCACTGTGTATCGCAATATTCTAGTTTTGATATTTTTTTAAAAATAATATTGTCAATACATAAAGTACTTTCAACCTCAACAATGCTACGTATTCACTATCAGGATTCACATTATCCACATTCATATAACAACGTTTCTTTAAGAAGATTCGCATTTGAACTTTCAACACCGTTTCTCTACCATCCCACACCTTGGGTCCTACTAATGTTTTGTACAGCTCTATCTAAATGTTTCTTTTGAGCAGGCATGGACTGAAAAGATGAATATTATCATAGAAGATCAGAGTGAGCAATATACCAACTTCCTAATCTTCACATTTTTTTTCCAGAATGTTTTTGACCAACCTCAATGTTTCAGACCTTTCAGCAAAGCTTTGAGACATTCATACGATTACTTGAGTTTTGGAATTGGCATTGAGCCAGATCTTGTAAAAGTCTACGTTATTAAGTATATAAAATTAACTTCCACAGACTTGAGCTGTAAGTGTAGATACATAAATTCAACAAACCTGAGGATGTTGATAAATCACTGCAATAAGAAAAGTGAAGAATAATCGTAAAATAAAACCTTAGTCTCTCTTCATCGGTCTCATTCCTTGAAAACGAAACCCTGGATAGTAGAAAAGATTTTTTTTAGTTAAGGTAAAAGGAACAGGGTTTCTCTGTGGAGGGCTCCACTGCATCTTTATTCAGATTCAATACTTCATATCTTCAATTCTAAACAGACTGAATAATTTTAGTGCAGATTTGTCTAGAGGCTTGTAATCATCATCGCTCATCTCTCGCTTATCATCTGAAACCCATCAAAAATCCAAGCTTGATTTAAAGGAATCCGTAAAAGATCGGACAACACAATCCTTTACAAATTTTACATTTTAAATTTTTACTTTAAAAATTTACATCATCTGACTTAAAAAAGTTGTTTTAAGAATAAAATTCAACTGATCTAATTATATTAACTATAGAAATAATTTTAAGTTGGTAAACAAAGACCAACGCGTGACAACCAATGTATTGGGGCGAACGCCGTTTGGAGTTAACGTCTCTCAGAATTACATAAAACAAAGGATCTGTGCCCGAGGGATTCTCCTCCACAATAGAAGAAGGAACCAAATGCCACCTAACACCAACCCTTTGACGTTACCACCAGGAATCTGAACCCCATCAAAGGCAACCGACTCACTGACACTGTAAACACTAACCCAAGCACAGCCTATGAAGTAAAGCTTGGGTGAAAACAAAATAAATATTTAAGTTAGAAATCACAACTAACTTATGCAATATTCTTCTTATCTATAGAAACATATTTTTCTAGAATTTCGCAGTGTTTCTTTAAGTAATTTCATAGCGATTTACAACGTTATTGATTCATTTTGACGCCATAGAAGAGTGTCAGTCTCCTCTGCAATAACCGTTATTAAATGTTCATGATTTTTGACTGGTTGTCACTTATGTTAGCGTGCAAACAATGTTTCTGCTGTATTACTGTTTGTACTGTATAGACAGTGAAATTATATTTGTGACGAAGGCGGGAAATAAAATTGTTAAATCGATACTTCGTCAACTTTGAGAATTGTGTGTGAGTGTGAGATTAAGAATGAATCGATAAACGGAAAAATACCAATACTTATGCTAAGAATAGAATAATACTGGCTTTCTAAACTGAACCATTCTGAACGGGATGTTACAGGCCTAGGGTGTATTTTAAATAAAATAATTGTTCTATTAATAATTGATATTCGAAGACGAGAAGCTATACAATTTGATTATTGATTAAATAATAAGGTGGGATTATGTGGGCTGTTCGCAGTCGCCAACTTCGTGACTGTAGCGGCGCCGGTTCAAATCCAGCCTGGATGGAGGAATTTAATCTCTGTGGCAGTCAAACGAAATGAAAACTTGACCCCTCACCATGGTTAGAGTAGGTTGGTAACCTGTTCGAGACCCCTCCCCCTACACGTCACTAATTTCCGCTCAAAAATCACAAATTTAAATAAAATAAAGAGCTTCCAACTCCATTTTACTACTTTTTTTATCAATTCTAAATTAATGGATACAATAAAAAATGTTCTTGAGGCAATCAAGGAATCTTTCAAAAAATAATAGATATAATTTAGTTTTGTAAATAAATATATAACTATAGGTATATCTGGAATGATTCTGACAACATATATCATATATCGATGAAAAATTCTGTGTTAAAAAATATTTTATCTAAATAACATAAATAATCTATCAAAACAAATTTTAAAAAAGTGTATGGGAAAGACACACAGTCAGTCTCACAGTTTTAGTTATTCTTAAGTGATGTGAGTTTAAAAATAGACTTATTTTTGTACAATTTAAGGGCATGACTCCAATAATAAATAAAACATTGATATATTTACAATTGGTTCAGCGAATTTTAGAATTTTAAAAGTGCTTATAGCTATTAGATATGTAGCGATATCAGGAGGTTTCAGAATTTCTTCAGTTCTAATTAAAATGACGAGAACAACAAATATAAACAAAAGGAAATGTTATCATCACAATCAATATACAAAATAATATATAAAAAGTCACATTTAACCCCAAACCGACTGCCAGTTACGGTAAAGCCACAGCCACTAAAGATTTTTCAAACGGAAAATTCCATTGCATTACATACTTACCCTGGGATAAAACAGAAAGAGTACTTACATCACAATTTATTGACCCAAAATTTATCCGTTATACTTCTACTATGGGTAGATGCACTTATAAAATAAATACATTTCACTAAAATTATATTTATTAGATAAGTCGCAAAAGTCATAAACGTTTACTCTACTCTTTAAAAAGATAATATTATAAATGTTTCTTACTTTTAAGATTAAATAATTGAAAAATTTATTTTGTTATTGAACATCTCTATTTTATGATATGTTTTTATCATTTTCGTCTGTATGCTATATGTTACAAATGAAAACAAAGCCCAGGACTATGTTTGGTGGGAATAAGCTGTTATTTTTGCTACAGGATTATTCTAAGAAGCAGTAGCGTAAGAAGGGAGACTACTTTTCCTTCTAGGTTCTTGGGGCTCCTGATTTCACGTGGACTTTTTCTTTATTAAAAATATTTCTGAGAATTCAGAAAGTACAAGAAATAAAAGTAATTATGCAATAAAATAAGAAATAAATAAAAACTTGATGTTTTAGAGTATTTTTTTTTAATTTTATTTTTATACCAGATCGGCCTGGTGGGCCTTACATGGTTGATATAACTTATATTATACATATGTTTTCTAACAGTTGATTATGAGGGGGTATAGTCATACAAATGACTTAACTATATACAATGTTCTTATTAAAAGAAAAAAAATAATAATAAAAAAATAGATAAGAATAATGCTTCTTAATAAAAGAGGAAAGTAAACTTAATAACAAAAAATAATGATATTAGTACACTTAAATAAAATAAACTATTGCCTTCTAATAGTAAAAAGAAACAAATTAATTGGAAAAGGGAAGAGAAAAGAAGAGAAAAAAAAATAATGAATAAATAAAATGAATAATAAGTAAATAGAGGTAGTGTGACTATGAATTAATTTTATATTTATTAAAAATTTATAAAAGAATGTCCTGCCAGTCTGGGTTGAGGTTGTGTTTCCCAGGTTGTAGGTCACTGCTCCTTTAACTGTCGGCAACTGGGAGTGGAACTTCATGGAACAATTTTTTGATATAATCCTCTATTGACTCCATATGTAATTCGCGATACAATTGGCTATTTCTTATCAACCAAGGAGCATTAACTGCGATTCTTAGGACTTTATTTCGAAAAGATTGTAGTTTTTTCCTTTTCGTGAAGGATGCCGCTCCCCAGACTTCGCAGCCGTACATCAGCAGTGGCCTGAGAATTTTTTTAAATATAAGAACAGTTGTTTCTGGTTTTAGTTTGGAATTTCTGTTTAGGATATGATATAGCATTGCTAGCCTAGCATAAGTTTGAGTTAGTTTTATGTTGATATGGTGATTCCAGGTAAGGCGGCGATCTTTTTTTAGAGTAAATATTTCATTGTAAGTTAGATTATAAGTTTTGGCTTACAATAAAAATAAAAATCTATAGTGCATGAAGAGCCCAATAAATTGAGGGGAAGTACTGTTTTTTAGACAACGGTTGTAAAAGGAGGTGATTTTTCAAGATCATGCTCAATCGCCTGAGTTATTCTCCATTAATTGTACCCAACTTAGTTTTGTAGAGGCTGGATGCCCCCTGAGGCTCCCAAACTAGCAGTGTTTTAGACTCATGGTTACAGTGATAGAATATCAGCCATCCTCAGCCGGATTCGAACCCGCGTCCTTAGAGTTGCTTGTGCAGTGCCTTACTTGATAGTTGTGTATTGATGAACGGAAATATTACTTGAAAGTGATATTTATAAATACCTTGAACCCTGCTAACAATTATATATTTTAATTATTATAAATGTTATTATTATAATAATATTATAAATGTATTATAAAAAAAATGTTGTCTTTCTGTTATATGTATCATATCAAAAAAAAATGTAATTTATAAATTTGTATATGTCCAGTCACGGATTGATCGGTATGCTGTGTGGTGTAGCAACCCGATGTATTTGGGCAGCATGATTGAATAAATTTCTTTCTCTACTACTACTATAAGGACTGAATAAATTGATTATATCGCACTATATTATATATAATTTATTCTTAACCCCACAAATTTTCTGATGAATACATAGACCAAAAACTCTACATAAAGGAAATAATAACAAGGAAAAAGTTCCATCAAAATGCAAAAACGTAAAAAAGAAAATGACAGATCGCTGACAGTTCCAACGAAATGCGAATCGACGCCGGATGAATCTAGATGCTTCAATTGGTATTCCATGAAAGAATATTTTCCATTATCGAGGAGTACGCGGAACTGGGGCGTGTCGTCATGGATCCGTCCTCACTGCTCTGCAGATCTTATTGTTTAGTCACCTTTATAGTACGCGGGTCCGAGTAAGTCATTACATGACAGGAGCTTACATAAAAAAAGAATCTGTTAGATCTTTATTATGTAAATTTCACATTCAGAAGCTTATGAATCTCAAATAGTAAATAAGTCAGATTAAGAAAAAAATATAATTAATGTTTCAAGACATTGTTCTACTGATAATCTAAATTCTACAATGCTAAGTGGTTAATTGCAACTAGACTATCGGCTACGACAGAGCCTCCATGTGGAATGGTGGAATTAAACTGAAAGTATCTTGCTGATTTGCCTACTAAGAGGATTATGACTGAGCCCCTTTTTAGGCTGCGGTGGTCAGATTGTATGGCCAATGATACCAGAAAATATTTGAATGTCTGAAACTGGTGGTGGTGGCCCAGAATAGAGGTGCGTTTGCAGTTGGAGGAACCATCATGCTACAAACCGTGATGCTAAGAAGAGAGTTTTTCAATAATTATTTTAGGAATCTGTTTAATTCCAGATATTATTATCCCGTGCTTTTGCTTGAGTATATTTTTATTGTATCATGAGCAAGTTATTTTTTTTTCGTATCTGACTATTTCTCGCATCAGGGCCTAAGTCATTTCTAAGCAACAAGGGAAACATAAATATGCTATAAAATTAAATTAAATATGTATCGCTATAACCTATGAAGGGTTATGGGTGCAGTACTTTGTAAGGAGGTTCTGTTACTAGACCAACGGTAGTGCAAGGAAGTGATTTTGTCAGGAACACGCTCGACCGCCTCATTTTTACCCAATTAAGAGTACCCACTTTGAGTACACCCAACCCGGAGGGCTCCCGAACCCACGAGGCTGAATCAAAGGTTACAAGTAACATATAATTATTATCTGTCACAGCCGAATTCGAACCTGAATCCTTGGAGTTAGTAGTTCATTGCCGTACTAATGAGCTAACCACTCTCACATGCTATAAATTTTATTAAAGAAGTTAGTCGGGGGTGCAGTCATTAAAGATACACAAATGGATAAAACAATTATACCAGATAATTGATAAAAAATATTGACAATTTATCAATAAAATTATTAATAATTTTTTTTATAACTCTCACCTCTTCAATATTATATTTTATTTTTTATTAATATCAACTAATTTCTATTCAATTTATTTATTTATTGTTATGTATATTTTCATATTTGTTTGTTATTATTTTCTTTAAAAAAAATTAATAATCAATTTCTTTGAAGATGGAGATAATACTCCAAAACATTAATAATTTTCTCAATGCATTCGTTTAATAAATAAAACATTTAAAGAAAGTCTAGTTGTCATAAAATGACACTAAACTGTAAACGGAACCACATAATATTGAAAAAAAAAAAAGAAAAGATAAATACACTATTTAATCCATTAGCATAATTCGAGCGTCCTGATAGTTTCAATGAGAATAATGTTTTGATAATTATTACCATTAATTCGTGGGTTCATATCATTAAATAAGTAATGCAATGCCGAATTACCGAACATTGAACATTACGTCTAATTGATCTAAGACTGGATGAAATCTGTGTTCAATATATCAAACCCTAATTGGGTCTCGGGATTAACACTGGGTTATGGATGAGCGAGATCCTGGCCAAATCAGCTCAAAGCCAATATTCAGTTTCCAACCAGAACTGAATCTGGACTTGAGAGAGTCATTTCTAGAAAATTATTAATTATTATGTATAATTTAATTGACAATATCAAGAACATAAAAAGATTATTTTCGGCAATGTTTGCATTTAACGGTGCAAGTGATGCCCAAATGTTCTACCAATTCAACTGGTCAAACTATTTATCTCTGGGTCGGAGAACACCTCGGTGAAGTTGACTCTCATCCCCATGTCACACATTTGTATTGTCAAATTTCATACTTGAGCCCAAGTAGCAGTTGTTATCTATATGTGGAATCTTACTGCCCCGTGCTAGGTTAAGTCTAGCACTGTATGTTAATTATAGAGATATATGCCGAATAACCAGCTGTCTTCCAAATTCGGAACAATTCGATTATACTCCAGTTGAACAAGTTTAAACTATATCGTATCACAAACACGCGAAGTCAAAATGGAAATAAACTAATTAGTTTCTGTATAATATCGTATTATAAAGAAAAAATTAATAATTCTCTGAGTAAAGTAAATACCACCAATCTTTTATGTGCTTTGAGACGAGCTAAGATACGGGATATTTCTAATGATATTCACTCAAAGGATCTACGCTCTTTGATCGCTGAGACGTAATGGACATCGTATTCATGGAAATATCTCTGCTCAATTCTATTCCGACCACACCAACTATATAAAATTGAGTTCCTTAGTAATTTTCCACAAAAGCTTCCTAAGAATCACGAAAATCAGATTATATTCCTTTAACAATGAGACAGTCTATTATAATGTACAATAGAATATAATGCTAGAAAAAAAAATGTTATACGCTATTTATTAAATTATAAATTTCAATTGTGACATATTGGGAAAGACTGTTAAATCAGAGCTTAAGAAATAGAAAAATGAAAAAAAAAAACAAAAAAAAAACAAATGACACTATTTATAGAATTAATAAAATAAATAACAAGCTCTGTTGCTGAAAAAAAATATTAAGGAAAAACAAAAATAATAATAATACAAAGTTCATAGCGGAATATCTTGCAAGAGTCAGGAATATCTTGCATATCAGAGCGTCAAACTTTGAGTAAGAAATATGAAGTTGGATTTTTTACTTCGTAGGCAACTTTATAACTAACTGCAGGAATGGAATTTGATAAAACGTTATTAATTAATTTATTAATGTAAATTACTCTGCATGGTGCAGTTAAATATTTTTTTTATAAACCAAGAGGCCTCTACTAATATCTTGAATGACTTTGAAGATTTTGTGGCATAAAATTAATGAGTTGTTGAAGATATGTATTTTTAATACATTTTTCCAATAACTGTAACCCTCAATTTTATTTTATAGGTTTCACAAATCAGAGCAACATATATTCTTTTGTGCTCAGTGGTGAATTTCATACAAAAAATAAATTAATAAATAAAATAAATGTATAATTAGGTTCTTTTTTACATCTATCTTACGACTGAAGAAACGTCAACGCTAATGCTATTATTTATTTATTTATTTATTTATAAATTTAACAGTATAAAAATCCACTCACAAGAGTGAAACGATAAGAAACTGCTCGTAGATTCCGATTGCTACAACACTTACTTGACAAACGCTCTAAACTTCCCATTCACTACAAAAATTAGTATACACTACGATAATCAGACCAATTTGGACATATGGAATTGAGCCCTAGGACTCTACCAAGCCAACAAATTCCTCCCGCATCCAATCCTTACAATCCAAAATCCTACGTAAAATCCTTGATGCTTCTTATTACGTTACAAATAAACTCATCCACAAAGACCTTTACATCCTATTCGTTTCAGATTTGGCCGAAAACAGATATGCGTCTTTTCATTCCAAACTCCTTACCCATCCTAGCCGATTAATTCTTAATCTTTCATGCTTAACAATCCCTGATAATCCTCCGAGGCGTCTGAAATATAGGACCTTCTAATTTAAATTAATGTTTGAAGTACCACCAATGGCTGGTTCCTTCCCAGGATTTTCAAGTGTATATGAAACATACAACATATTTACTTATTGTATTTATTATTTGTACAGTTGTAAATCACATTAAATAAATGAATAAAAAAAAGCAGTAGAAAAACAAAAGTTCATTAAAATGCTTTAAATATATAATAAATCATCAACAAATATTGGAAATTGGGAAAATAAAACTGTCGATTGACCTTATACATATACCAGAAATAATTACAAAAACAAAGTAGTTTTCTAATATTAAATAGGCATACAACTAATTTTTAATATTGATGAACTGCTTTTACCAATTAATTTTTTTGTTGCAAAGAACAGGGAAGAAAGAAGTGCAAGGTAAACCTCTAATGTGTTCTGCCTCAATAATATACTATATGCTTTCTAATCAAAGAAGTAAACTTTAGGGTATAATGATACATATATACACATATCTACTGTGGTTGACCAAACTTTTTGATTTTTGAACAGAGGAGTTCGCCCAGCTGCGGCAGAGCATGTGGTGCTCCGGTGACGGGGCCAAACTCCTCTACGCTTCCTACGACGACCGGGGAGTACGCGGCTTCCAGTACCCCTGGCTTGAGCCTCATCCACATTCTGCTGTCCTCTTCCCATCTTCCAACACGCTCAAATACCCCACGGTAAGTATCATGTAGGAATATTTATTTATTTGTATTATCTAGTTCGAACAGTAATATGTAAATGGTAATGGTTCACTATAAAAAATTAACAAGGAAGATGATGGTTTGTATACAGTAATTAGCATTGTAAAGAAGGACATGGGAATGACCGATTGTTACTATCACTTCAATATGGACTATCAACTATTGATGAATACTATCGAATATTTTCCAAGCAATCGATGTTTTATGTAACGACAAACATTGCTACTGCTTAACGAGGACAAGGTACAAGTGTCTTACGATCAGGTAACTCAGATTAAAAGAAGAATTTTGTCCACCATGTCGAAGTTAAATCACCATAAAAATATCTAGGTGTTTCAAAAATCTTAGTCATACTTAGTCATTGTATTAGTAATTTTTAATTTCTTGAGTAAATTAGTTTTGATGATACAACTCTAAGGTATTTTTTTTTTTTTTTTTTTTTTTTTTTTTTTTATGGCCATCTATTTTATCTACTTGTCCTTATGTCACATCGATTTATACACCTAAACAAAAGCTCATTGTAAACTGGGGTTTATAAAATGGCGTTTTGATATCTTCTAGTTGTTTAACAAATTTTTCTTCTTTTTTTTTTTTTTTTTATACATATTCCACAATGTACAAGCTCTGATGGATTGGTATATAACTTCTCAAGGGTTGCTGTGGCTCAATAACGCCTGAAAATGTAATGAACAACTTTATGGCAGAACACTAATTGAAAGAAAATTTCCATTTATACAGTAGCTCATGTAGGGCTGCTGCCCTGACCACACAGTTTTCCCATTATCTTTTTTTCACGAAAACTATTTAACTTAGTCTCTTTCTTGAAGACGCGTTCTGAGTAACCACTTTCCTCGGTAGGAACAATGTCATCGTTACCGAGTTCACTATCCGGCCATTCTAGAACAACTTCATCACCAATTGGAACTAAACTAAATCATCCAATAATTTCATGCAGGTATGACTGAACTCAAAGAAACTGATCATTGTACTACATCAACAATATGGTCCATGAGATATCTATAACAATCAAAGAAAAAAGCCACTATGAGGAGAGAGCTGACTACAAGCAAAGACCGTACAACAAATGTGCGATTTTTAGCAAATTTAAGTTAGTGATATTACAGGCTATAGCGCAATAAAAAATTCAGACATGAGAATATGAGCCATGACATATCTTTAGACTATACATTGAAAAAAAAAATATCAATTAAACAATTTATTGGCACACTTGGGTACCCCACAAAAGAGAAAAAAATTACCCCAAATGTCCAGATGTGCCCCATACAAGTACAAAACTCACCTGGACGAACTCTATATGACAACTGAGACAGCTGACAAGTTGAAAAGCTCAGTAGGACAACCGACTTCATTTACAAAGTGCCTTTTTACCAAACATATTTTTTTGTCAAAGTTATGTGACAAAACATACACTGTAGGATCCGTGGAGACCCCAGAAAGCTCGCCTAGGGTTAATTACCTCTGAGGTCAATTCAAACATTCACAATTAGAAACGGGTTTTTTTGGATCACGTATTTCTACTTAGTCCATAAGCAAGTATACATTTTCCTATTAACTTTAAATCAGTCTTAATAAACACCTAGAATTCGGTAATTTAAAAAGAAAAATATTATATGGAATGTGGATCTCGCTTTAATTTTTGTATCTGAATTACAGATTTTTTCAGACTAGAAGTTTCAAACGGATAATTGATTGCAGACAAAAAAGAAAAATATATCAAAAGATAAAGACTGAAAAATTGATAGGCACAAAGGAAATAGATGAAAAGGTGGTGTAGAAGAATAAAGAGGCGGTTTGAACAAAAGAAAATTATGGAGATCGTGCTTAACGATGAAATCGTTACTGGGAATAAAGGGTTTATCAAACAGCGAACTGAATTGTAAAATTTCTTTTTTTTTTATATATATATATATATTGATATTCACAATCCAATGTATTTTAAGAATTACAAAGAAAATATGTTGAGAGTCTCATATTATGGAGTTATAAACTACTAGGTACTAGTAAGTGCTTCTGTGAATGTTATTCTTAAGGAAAGTGAAGTTCTAGAGGAAATTTATATTGAAAGATCAAAACGGCTCATTTTCTTAAAAATTTGATGTCCAGGAGGTTTTTAACAAGCCACAGTATTGTTTTTCGACTTGAAAAAACCTTTTAATTGTTGTATTAGACTTTCTCTAGAACTTTTTTTTTTAACTTGTCCAATTAATTAGTTTAATTTTAAACTAAATTAATTATTTTGCTTTTATTTTTTAAAAGCAATTGTAAACAGTCATTCCTCCTCCATCATTCCTGCCCAATCCCGACCTTACATATTCCGCATGAGGTTTTTCCAGAGTTTCGAAGGTTTGCACCCTCATTACCCATACCTCCATAAAGATCCTGTATCAGAGGTTATCAAAATTGTAAGTAAACCTCTGATAAGAATAAAGAAAAAATATATTTATCCTAACCTGTTGCTTGAGCAAGTTTGTCCACAATGTTTCTTGAATTTAAGTTGTTACTAATTTTTTTTCCTTCTTCTATTCCACTGATCTCAACAGTTGAAAATCATTCATATCGCTGCCTCAGTTCAACTGTGTATCATCTCAAAAAATGGTTATTTTGAGATATGCCTGAATCTTAGCAATAAGGGTGAGATCTGTACAGTTCAAAACTGTGTCTGGAAATATGTTGTATTACTATGATTTTATGATGTATGCTTAACTATGATTCTGTGATTTATACAAATATATCTTACCCTTATTTCTGAGCCTAACAAATAACCATTTTTTGAGATGTTACACTGTTGAACTGGGGCAGACATATAGTGATTATCTCATCATCCCTCGTGGCTGGTCCGATGGTAACTTTTTTATATATATTTTAAGAATGTTAGGGTCCGCAAAATAATTTTAATTTCTATATAACATTATGATGATTTTAGATTTATTTTTTATTAATATAGTTGTTTGAGAGTGGTTTAGTTTCTTTTTAAAAACAATTTTGATCTCTTTTCTCTCAACTTTATTCTTTTTTAACATCCGACGTTTCGACCTCTCAGGTCATTCTCAAGGATTCCTACAAACAGCTCCTTTTAATTACTTTTATAACAAATTTCCTTCACTTACATACTGATTTCTTTGGTCTTACCTTATTCTGTCTTCATTCCTTAAAATTCATTACTGCCGGCTAATTGCCTTTGTCCCAATCTTTAAATAATTAATCATTAAAAATTATGATGATTAACAAAAATAAAGTTCAGAAACTTCTAATTTCCAATTCAGTCGTTGCTCATTATTGTTCAAGTGGCAGACGGTGGAGATAGTAATAATCAGTAAGATAGAACTTTTATTTAATTATAAACAATCCTGCCCTTTGCCGGAACCCTTCTGAATATTAATTTTTTTGGTTAGTTGAGAATACTATAATAATTCAGTATACTGAAAAAAAAATTCAAACCGTTTAGAGTATTTTTTAAATTATCGCTTCCTGTGTATGTGAACCATACATCTATGGGCTCAGCATCAAATATGAAGGGTTTTTAGGTATTTGAATATATTATATACATATTTTTTTATTTATTTTATTATATTATACTATATTTGTTGATTTGAGGATTTTGGTCTGAGATAATGGATTGAACTATATCATTCAAAATTATATTTATGTATGTTATATTGTGTTGTTTTATCAAACTTATATTTTCTTTTTTTTTTGCAGCCCGGTACGCCAAATCCGGTTGTTGATCTATGGATAGCAGATTTATCTTCCCTGGAAATAGACCACCAAAAAATATTACCACCACAAGTCTTCCAAAATAAGTAAGCGCAAGTTCTTCTGAGAAATACAATATTTTCAAAGTAAAGTTTTTAATTATGGGTAAATGTTTACCAATAGTCACGTTGAGGTATTTTGTTTTCATATTTTTGAATCTGGAAATCGATCATAACAATGAAATAATTAAAAAATCAAACAGGTTTTTTCAAACAGCGAACCGATTTTTGAATATTGAATATTTTTCTTTTTATATTTACATTAGCTATTTTATTTTGGGAATTACTAATATGATGAGAGTCACATATTAGGGAGGTATGTAGATATTTACTAATTACTCAAATAAAATTACGAAGAAAAACGATTTTTCAAAAACTTTCATTTCTCTAAAGTTTCATAAAAGCCAACCCATTATTATGGTGTGAGCCAACTACATAATAAATTAAAATTTCTAACTAATTTTATTATTTATTGGAAGTCTGTTATAATATTAACATAACATAAAAGTTATTTTATGTCGCCATTTTTCTTGAATAGTGGCACATCAAACGGATGAAAAAATTTAGCTTTGTTTAGAATTGGACGTATTCGAAAGATCGTACTACAGACTGGTATTACTTTATTTTTGTGAGATCGTCCAACAAACATTTCTAAAGCTATTAGAGTTGCTACATAATAATGCAAGTTTAAGGTAATGTCTATGAAATACCTCAAACATAATTTAAAAAAAAAAGTGTTTTCGCCAGATGTACTACTATCAAGAAAAGCAGCATTATATTAATTCATGTGACATTGATTCTTTCATTTAATTGTCATTATTTTATTCAACGTTCGGTGTCTTTTCCCCTCCTCTAGGAATACATTAAAGTTTCTTTAATCTCCTTGTTAATCACAATCCTTTTATCTATAATTAATTATATTTTAGCATATTTATGATTCTTCTATTTATTTATTTATTTACAAAGAAACTTATTTTGTTCAAATTGACTGCAATGTCACTTAGCTATCGACGTTTACCTTTTAAACAGTGTAAAGGAAAAAAAATTCATTTTACATATATTAAAAAAAAAAATTATATCTGTACCACTACAACCCATAAAGAGTTAGGAGTGCAGTACTTTATAAGAAAGTACTGTTACTGAACCAACGGTTGTGCAAGGAGGTTATTTGGTCAGAATCACGCTCGACCACCAGATTTTTTTCCCAATTTACATGCATTAACATATTAAAATTTCCTTACCTCCTAAGATACATACAAATGTAGGCTGCGTTTATAACTTTTCATTTTCCACTGCTTGTGTAATTAGAAACCCTTATTATAGAATTAGAAACCGTTATTATTATTGTAAAACTGAAATTTGAGCTAATGCCGTTTGGCTATGGAACCTTGAAATACAATATGTGAAATGAATCGCATAAATATTTTGTAGATCTGAAAAATAATAGAGAGAGAGATAGTTTATCTTCAATCTAGTTCGTATTGTGTATCTCTTAGTAATATAATAAAATAAGAATGAAAATAAGGTATTGCAATTTTTATGTATTCTAGGAAACGAATGTAATTCAACAGTAAGAGCCGAAATTTATACCATATCTGTCACAAAAAATTCAAATCTAGGTTGTGAAACGTAATTATGAAAACTATCTACATGACTATGAACATCTTGGCGTTGTTTTTTCATAATTAAGGGATCCTAGCTATTGTTTCATTTTTTGTTTATTAGGAAATATTTAGCCGTTACAGCATGCGGAACAGTCTAAAACTAGAGGCTTCGATTTGTTATCAACTAGTAACGATTGATTGCTCCTATGTATAACTGAAGAGAAAAATAGCTTATATCTTGTGCTAAAATCTCGTAACAGCCGAACGAGGTAAACTTGCCCCTAACTCTCGTGCCGGTGGAGATATTTATCTTATCACTCTGTAAGTAAACTAGCTTTCGTTAGCATTCCATCGATTTTTTGATTAGCTATATCTTGAACAGTTAGACCTTCAACTTGCGCGGGTCAATTCACAAATATAAGATATTTCAGATGACATGATTATATATGTATTATTTATTATAATTATATATGTATTTTTTTCCAATCTCTCTAAAAGAGAATTAAATTAATAAGTTGCATTAGGTATGGTTACATAACTCAGATTAGATACTACTTTTTTGTACCGTTGGTACTTGAAGGTATAAGGTGAAATACCTATCTGATGTTTTGATGTGTCCGTTCTGTGAGAATTTGACAAGAAATATTTGGAGATGGGGGACCTTCTACATGATTATATGATTTCATATACATTGCTTTATACATTTTTCTTTCCCAAGCCATTTCTTCAGGGACTCAGGAAACTCAGAAAAATGTTATTTTTCTAGAAGAATCTGTTTAATAGTGTAATTGAATTTCATGAAAAAGAGGGTTATGTGAGAAAATTTGGAAAAGGAATTGGAGAGTATTTAGGGAGCCAGAGCAAACTATTACTGATTGATTTCAGTTTTGAAGATATCACAAGCATCATCTAGCTTGTATTCTAGCTCTCTATTGCGGTTGTGTATAATGTTGATTCGGTCGTTTTCGAACCATCCGTATATATAATATTTTTGTACTGATAGTTATTGAGCTCTGAAAGAAAATATTCATATTTACCATAGTTCATATTTACCAATTAAAAGTGAAAAGTTCATATTTATCGATTAAAAGTAAAAAATTCATACTTACCGATAGTTTGCTGTCAATAAAAAAAAAGAATTATATGCAGGGTTTCTGGTCTGGAATATTTGGTGGCGAAAGGAAAGTGGCATGAATCCAGCTTCAAGCCATGAACTGTTTATCAGACTAGTTCTAATAAACAACTTGTTCTACTAGCTCCAGTAGAAAACGTACAGACATCTATTACGAAAATTGAACTAGATAAATTAACCATAAAGTAGTTTCTAAGAATTAGGAAGGCGGTGACATTTTTTCAATTAATTACAACACAGACAACATAAATACGTGTCTGTAGGCGGTTCTAAGCCAATACTGAGTACAAACCTGTAAATACACCACAAACTCTTGCCCAAACGCCTTCAAATTTGTGTCCGAAAACCGACACCAGACGAGTCTGCCAAAAATTCTGAAAAAATTGTACCAGCCAATCCAAAGAACTTACCCACACTTCTGCGCTTATGGCAATTCGCCAGAGTTTGGCAGATGTGTAGGGGTTAATGTTACCACCATCCCTTAAAAGACACCCTTAGTTATAAATGGCTCTCGTATTGTTTTGAAAACCAACATTTTTATTAAGATTAAACATTTCCAAATCCATTATACCCCACCAGCCGGAATATCCCTCACATTCTTTGTAAGCCCTCGGCTATAGAGCCACAAAATGTAAAAACCGCCTTCAGCGGACTATGTTTTAGCCTATCTTATAATGCCGTAAGGCAAAACAAGAAAAATTGTAAATGTATTTATATACTCATTGTACATATAAATCCGTATTGTATATATATATTTATGAAATAAAGAGGTTTAGAAAAATAAAAAAAATCCATTATACTTACTTAAAATTATTAGAAGACACTTAACCAACCTACTACTGTACCAAAACCTACTACTATATAAAACAAACCATGCTGTATTTTTCAGAAAAAATTTTTTTGGTAACATCACAATGGATAAGCCCCCAGCCAATTATTAAGTTGTGCTTTTAGTACCTTCAAATTAATCAACGTCAGGAGGTGCCATAATCACTGACACATAAAAAGTGTTGAGACTATATGGATATTTTTTTTGTATACTAATATGTTTTTGTCCACCTCTATTTTAATGCATGCGCTGACCAAAAATAATATAATTAAATCAAAACTTGTTAGGCTAGTTCATCTATCTATTTGTTTCTCTTTAATCTTTCATCCACTTTATGTTAATGGTATGCATGCTCCCTTAATTTGATATTTGTATTATAGGGAATATTACTTGATCTCTGCTAATTGGGTTTCCGAAGATGCCAAAGAAGTAGCAGCAGTTTGGTTGAATCGGGCTCAAAACCTGAGTTTGGTGACTGTATGTGCACCACCTACCTGGGTCTGCATAGAGGTATAATATTTTTAGCTCTGTACACTTTTTACCCTGAAATAATCAGGCTATAGAGAAAAAATGCAATAACTATTCTTATCTAAAGAGAATTTATTGCACACTCAATGAAAGAAAGGGAACTTTTTTTTAGTTGGACTTTGGTCACTCCAAAATAATCCTGTGAGCACCAACTTCAGAAATAAAATTAAACTGTCTATGAAATATATTAAGGTTTTACCCTATACCTAATATTAGTTGTTCCAAAATATTTTTTGAGATATGCAACTTTTATTCTAATTGTAAGTTGTAGTTACTAAAAATATTTGTGATATATATTAAAGTGATTGTGATGAATCAAGATTTTTGTTTCTTACAAATGAATGATTGCCTGCCTAATAATCTATATCACTTATGTAAAAAGTAGAATTGTGTCAAGTAATAACATCCCCTAAAAAAGTCATCATACACAGTAACAAATTTCTATAATTTTCAAACTTTAACTAAAGCTAAATTTCAATCTAATTGTATTAATTAGTACTGTACTCGAAAAACATTACATTTAATGGAATAAATGAAACAATAACTTTAATTTCCGAACAGATTCATGCAGAACGGGCAGCTGAAGGCGGCTGGGTTATGCCAAAAGGTGCACCAATATTTGCAGGAGGAAATGAATCATTTCTACTAGTCTCAAGGCTTCAAGAAGGAGACAGAGGTAAATTCTCCAGAGTGAAACTAGTAACATCAACAGATGGACAACGGAGAATAGGGGTCATATCACATGGTAGGATTCACGTATCATCTATTCTTGCCTGGGACTACAGTAACAAAATTGTGTAAGTAAAAAAACAATGAATCGGATAAAAATGTAAAATTAAAATTAAATAATATGCAATTGTATTCACACTTTGTATAAAATTATCTTTTACATTTTTTTTTTTTAATATTTCATTGTCTGTCATCTAGCCCATATTGTCGTGTTTACTTTTATCAAACTATGAGGAGTTTACTTCATTCTCTATTCTCAATTCTCTATTTCTATTTTTATGGCTTTCACATTTTCTGTATAACAAAAACATAATAAAAATGTTAAATAAGAGATGTCTATAAGACTGAAGTAACTCCATTCCAGCAATATTTTTTATTATCTATTGGGTTATTTACTGCATGAGATCATAATTTTCCTACGAAAACAGTTCTTTACTATGGGTGAATAGAAGTTAGTGTTGCAAAACCAAAGCACGTTCTAAATGCTTACAATAGAATTGAATGTGGGTGAACTGGCCTATTATAATTGATGACAAAGAAGAACCTATCTAACAAAGATTCAAAAACCAATGTTTTTATTATAGAAAAGACTGCAAAATGTAGAAGTGATTGTCCACAAAACACTGATACCTAGCAAATAGATGTTTGGTGAAACTTTTCTCCAGCTGATTTTGAATATAGATATGTATCTGCGAGCATTATTTTTTTCTACATTGATACACTGATGTGATGAATGGGAGTGGGGACTTTTACATTTCTCCAAATCTTGAGATTAATGAAAAAGACAGAGTAAACTTTTTATTCTTCTCTTCCAACCTCACAAATATGTTGCGTTGTTTCTATTGTTGAGTACTGTTTCATTCCTTTTTTTTTTACTTAGCGTAGTTTAAAATTCCATTGTCAAATAGAGTACAAGAATCTTAATGGTTGATCGCCAAATGGCTACATGCTAATAAACAAGAACAAAACAAACAGTACAAGAAACTTTTAACAAGACTGAGTTATAAGAAGGGACTTTTATTTTATTTAAGGTTAATAAAAATACAACAGTAAAGATAAAATATTGACTCTATAATAAGAGAAATTAATTTCATAAATAAGGAGATACAGGAGGCTAAAAAATAACACAAAAGTTATAAGAAATTTTTTTTGTCTAATCAAGCCATTATTTACTTTATTTTTTTTATTGTTTCAGCTATTATCTGGGCATTGATGAAGATCGTGCTGGGCAAAGGCATCTTTTTGCAGTTGGTACTCCCCAGGGCGGGCAGTCGGCAGCTCGCCCTGTATGTATCACTTGTAATAATACTAAAAGGCTGTATGACAACTGCACATACTTCAATGCCTACCTTCCACCACCACCATATCC
Organism: Halyomorpha halys; assembly: GCF_000696795.3. Lineage (NCBI taxonomy): Eukaryota > Metazoa > Arthropoda > Insecta > Hemiptera > Pentatomidae > Halyomorpha > Halyomorpha halys. The sequence goes on along the minus strand of NW_027107820.1, from coordinate 1,575,907 downwards.
AGGTAAAATTTATAAACTATTATTTTCTTTAGAAATTATTGATTTTTGAACCAAACCATACAGCACTTAATTTTAAAATTAAATTACTACTGAGTATATGTTTTGGGTTAATTGTATTGTAGAGTACTGTTTCAATTTTTTTTTAATTGCCATAATTTTGAATTTCATAGTCAGATGAAGTACAAGTCTGATGTTAGTGAACTTAGTAGTATAAGTGAAATATATCATTTCACATTTAAATTAGAAAAACAGTCTTGATAAATAATATATAACAATTAGAGTAAATGCAGTCTTTGCAACACTTTTGTAATTCTAATAGCTAATATCTCTGGTAGTTTCTATCTGTATTTTAAAAATTACTTAAATTATTATACATTTGATTGTAATGACAATGTAAATTTTTAATATTAGTGACTACATTTGTTTGTTGCCTGTACAAGATAATAATCATCCCTTTGTAGATAGCTTTTTAATTTTTTTCCCTTTCATTTTCCCTAATTTAAAGGAACAGAAATAAAAACTAATTTACAATTAGTTAGCTATATTCTAATAACTTTAAATCTCCAATATGCATCCGCATTACTAGTCCACAAAAATTAATCCAGTTGTCCTAATTAAATTTTAAACTACTTTTTTGTATTAAATATTTATTTATTTTTTTTTTTTATTTCAAAGCTTATGTAAATTTTTACTTTATATAACTGTTAAATGATGGAAGAATATAACATTTAAAATTAAATTGTCATCAGGATTTGCTTCAGAAACCAAATTTAACATTATTAGCCTCATTTTTATCACATTTTTTTCAAAAATTTACTAATATAATAAAATTAACTTTGGTTTAAAAATCAATTTTTTTGTACATATTTTACATTATATTTGTTTCGCAATGGTGGTTGTTCCAATTAACACCTATAATTTGATAAATTATGTGTTCTTATTATTTATTTGTTTTATTAATAACTTTATGTTATTTGAAATTTAATGTTATATATTACCTACATGGATATAACAACATTATTGTCTGTATCCTGGAACTTTCCTTTCTCTTCTGAACCACATTGATCATTTAGATTTATATTAATATCATCATCAACCCTTATTGAAATGTTTCAGACAACGGGATAAGGAGATATGTGGTGGAATGTCAAGGCCCTGGACTACCAGTAGCTGTTGCTCATGGATTACCTCAGCACAAACCGCTGTTGCAGCTCTACACAGCCAGAGGTGCTGGAAAGTTATCTGGTTTAGCTCTGCCTCTGCAGCGCACTTTCCATGTTCCGCTGGGCCATGGATTGGGCAGGGCAACTGTACAACTTCTCCTTCCCCCATCCTGGAGGGAAGAACTAAGAGATGCAGCATTCCCTGTGCTGATAGAGGTGTTAGTATATATTTTATAATGTGTTCAACAAAATCTAAAATAATAGATTCATAGCATTATAATCTTTGAATAATAGTACACAATTATCTTTTTTTTTTAAAAAATGGATGTTTGGAGAGAATATATCACTATTCATTTATATTAAATAACCACTAACAAGATAATTTCTTTCCCTTTCTATGTCAAACAGCTCGTCTACAAAAAAATTACATTTTATTTTTGTTAGATATTATCCTCCATCTCCCAACAAGAAGATAAGAATATGGTATGTTAGGAAAATTAAAGTCTAACCTAGTTTTAACCTGTATTCATTTTGATGTTTAGTAAATTAGAATAGATAAAAGTATCAGTTTTTAGATTTATCAAAAACAGCAATTATTCCTTCTCTTCTGAAATACTCTATTTTTTTCTCCCATACAAAAGAATAGTATTGCTATGTCAATCATTGGGCATATGACATGCACATTTCCTCTCCCCCTCCTGTGTACTGGCTAATTGAGATGCTATAAAGAGGCTGGATTTATACTAAGAGAAGGAGATCTACTGAAAAATAAGTAACAAGGTGTACTGCTGTTGAGCCTGACTCAACTCTGTATGATGGAATCAGGAGTCTTGTACCTTAACTATCAATTAAAGTTAGTCCAAACCACTGCTCTATTCAAGTTTACACAACTAAAAACCAACTTTATCTTGTATGATACTCTTTTCATTTATAATAAAGCTTTACTTTCATCTAGACAATAGGAACATTGCTGTGATATTAATAGATAATTCTTTTCTAAAATTCATTTATATTTCTCTATTTTTATTTAGTTACTAAACATTAAATATTAAATAAATTTAAGAAGATTTTAAGAATTTTATTAAATATATTTATTTTTTGTGTTATCATTGAGCAAATGCTATTGGGTTGGTGAACCCAATGGTTGTAGGCTTATAGTTTGACCACAGTTGAGGTGTACAGAACTGTTCTATACAATCTATACTCTGCAATGAACTTGAGCACTTTTTCTTGATTCAATTTTCAGTAAAAAAAGTCATGATTCTTTTTAATTTTTACAGTTCTGTAAAAAAAAACCAAACTGTTTGGTCAACCACACTTAAATGATTTAGTTCAAGTGCTGCAGATCACCCTCATCTAGGTTGGGTTAGTGGCTATCCACGCCTCTAATGTCCCTTGTCCTAAAGTCCCTTGAGAGTAAAACATAAAAAAAAAATATCTGAAACAAATTTATTTTTTGAAACATACCTTTGTTTTCTGCAAGATTTTTATTATATGACTTATCATGTTTTCTTTTGCTTATGTTCTTTATTTTTCCATATATAAATAGAAATGGAAAACCAGGAGAAACTATGGTGACCGAAAAGTTCAATATAGACTGGGGAACATATGTTTCATCACAGTTTGATGTTGTCTATGTTCGAGTAGATGTTCTTGATGAGGGGAGTATATATGCTGATACTCGTTTAGTCGGTATGAGAATTCAAGACTACATAGGAGTAATAAAGTAAGTTTGACTAATAAATTATTTTCACAACACTTGACAAGGTTTTTTTTTTTTTTTTTTAATTTTTTAATAAAGAAACAAAGGAGCCGTCAAGTGGTGAAGGTAACAGAGTAAAAAATATGATTTTTTTTTTTTTTTTATCAAATAATCTTATCATTCAGATAAAGAGTTCTTGTTCAATGGTTAAAATAATTAAGTTATCTCATCATAAATATGACATTATGGAGAAAAGAAGTAAATGAGTTTCAAAAAATAATATTATCTGATAAAAAAAATCATATTTTTTTAATTACACCTCACCATTTGATGGTTCCCTTGGTTCAATTGGTGATAATGAAATGAAGATTAAGGTATAATATTTAGCAAAGCAAAAACCTAATGGATCAGTGTAATGAACTTGAATTTATATATTTTTGTTTTTTTTACATTTTATAGTTGAGTATATCTTATTTTCTATAAATTTATTAAAATCTTGTAATGTTTGTTATATATAACTTTAAAATTTTTTTCAAATAATGAGAAATTTTCAGTGCTTAAAACCCAAAGTATAATATGGTTTTAAAATGAATACTAAACATTTTTTTAGACTCTTTAAATACCATTGTTATTTCATAAATCTGAGATAATTTTAAATTTTATTAATGACTCCCTGAAACCTTATTTTATATGGTACAAACATTTATCAAGGATTAATGGGTGAATTTTGAGTGTTCATCCAAACCTATAATATTGTATTTTAAACCAATTAGTGAGAAATAGTAATTGAATCACAAGAATAGGTCATAGTCAATTATTATGTGAAACATTATTTTTTATATATTAGAAAACACTTTAAGTGTTTAAAACATTTTAGAAAGTACCTACACCTGCAGTTTAGCAAATATAACTTTTGTTATCTTATTCATCCTGAAAGCTTGAGGAAAAAATTAAATATATGAGATTTCTTCTTGGAATTCATAAAAATAAATAAATAAATAAAGTAAGATGAGTTAAAGACATTTATCTAATGTTAAAAAAAAAAAATGAAAACCTGAAAAACAAAATATTTGCTCTGCAAGCATCTTGCTTACTCTCGCAGAAAAAATCCTATATATTTTTTCTTTTTATTATTTTTTTTTTGGTATATTTTGATTTGTGTTTAGTAGATCTATAAAAGAGGTTATTTAGTAGAATATCAGTCTGGCTTGTGCTTACCAAAAACAACTGGGTGTGAACAAATTCCTTATGATGTGACCAACTGAGTAACTGATGTGCGCATCTGAAATAAGTATATATGACTAAAATGGTTTGTGGTTATCAAAATGAGGTAAAAGTGTTTTCCTATTGGGAACATTTTATTATCTGTTCTTTTATTATCTGACCTTGTGGTCTAAGTCCATATGTTGCATATATTACGGTTAGAGTATAATTTGAAAATTGCTATTATTTTTCTAAATTTTTCTTGCTTAAACAGTCTTATGATATTTTAGTGAAATGAAATGAAAACTTTTGATATTCAAATATATTTTTTCTTTATATATTATTTATTTGTCTCACTGAAATTTTCTTATTTTTAAATTATATTTTTATAAACTATTTTTATTTCCAGCTGAACCACCGGTATCAGGGTAATTTTATTATTGTTTTCTTTTTCTTTTTTTGCATTCTAAAAACTTATGATTCAGTCAATATATTTTGACAAAAGAATTGTTTCATCCAAAAGATGAAATTATATTCATTGCAACGTAGACCCTAGCTCCAGATTGTAGATTTTTTTCATTCTCTAGAATAGATTACTTTTTTATTTTTAATAAATATTTTTAATGATAAAAGATACTATATTATTCATTAAATAATATAAAACTGGTATAATATGAACTAACTACAGAAATATATATGCATGAGAATTACTAAAATATGAGAATGTATCAAACCAATGTGCCTCAGAACATGGCAATCACTAGTTTATGAAACAAAGTATTGGTAATAATGCTTGGAACAATAATTATTTTTATGTACATTTTACATTCAGTACATAATTTTTATCTACACCTAATATTTTTTTTTGTCACCTCATTATTTGATCTAAACAGAAAACAAAGGAAATACTAATAAATATTTAAAGGAACTGTAGGGTTCTAATCACTATCGGAATAACCTCAACAGGTAGAAAATTCATGAAAACAGAATCATTATAGCAGAATAGTTGCAATCCAAAGGTGTGACTAAAACGTGATGCAATCTCGCCTAGCTGCTGTCAACTATTGATACTGTAAAGTTTCATCATATTTGGCATTATTTATCAATGCAGTATTATTTGGGAATGGAGAATCATCCTGGTATAGGACTGAAAACCTAACGCATATAGTCTTGCCTTCTAATGGCGCAATAAAAGTGCAACATCTTAATCTCTTCTAAAATCATTTCCTGCAACTGTAAGAAAGGTTGCAAAGCTGCTTGAACTCATAGAAATGCAGCCATAACACACACTTTATTGTTCACTTCTTGAGAGGACCAGTCTCGTGAATATGTCACCAAATTTTTCTTAGATTGTGACGAAGAGAAATGAAAAGGAAAAAGAGAGTGCCCTATTTATTTTAGAATATATTATTAATGTTATCAATTATAGGAGGAGCCAATAACTAAAATAGGAAATCATTAATAATTTAAATCATTCCATTACTACAATTTTTGCATTCTTTACTTTTGGAGAAAATTTGATGCTCTACAACTTCCTTCGTCATGAGTTTCCAGTAAAATGAAAGGCAAAAGACTGTGAAGTGCTACAAATTTTAAATTTTAGCTGCCTCATATTTGTGAAATGGGAACAGACAAGGTTGAATTTTAGTGTACTATTTTGTAGGAAATTAATTAATCTTTAATTTTGAAAATCATACAATTTTCTGTGTGATGCACAATTTTTGATATATGTGCCAAAAACTATTGAAAAAGGGACCCTTGTGCCTTTCCTCTAATCTGGTGAGGTATTACCTAAATCATCTCTATCAGTAGTACATTTTTATGTAAACATTACTTGTACACCCCAAAGTCTCCCTGAGAAACTTCTAGACAATTTTTTTTTTCAACTAACCCATGATACCTTCCATATACTGCTGCTTACAAGGTAATATAAAAATTGCATACTCCTGGACTTAAAGTGACAAAAGTTGTAAAGCAGTTCAAATCCCAATTGTATATTTTTCAATGTTATATAGATTTAATTCCAATATAATCTGTTTTATTGTAATAATACATTTTTTAAACAGTGTTTTTTCTTTAACACAGTTGGTCGTCTTGTTCATTTATTTTATTACAATATCACAATTATTGACTATGATTAATTTAATCAATTGTTAATCAACTGACTTAGTGAAATATGATTGATATCAGAAATTATTATCACTTTAGATATGCATTAAAATTTTGTTTACAAAATTTGAACCTTATGCTATATTTCTTTAAAATGAAGCATCTTGAGAACGTTTTATTACTCAGGAATTATTAAAATGTATTACAAATTAAGCTAGTTAAACTCCATTTTAACCACTTTATAGATATCTTATTTTTGGGAATAATAATTTACATGACACAATAATCTTACAAAATGGTGATTTCTCATTTTTCAAAATAATGTGCTGTTTTTTGAAAAAAAAAAAAAAAAAAAAGTATCTTGGTTACTACTAAACTTACAGAGCTCTATTAAGGCTCAAATTTTAGAAAATTTACTTTGCATAAAAAAGATGCATAATGTTTTAGCTGCAAGAAAATTTCCTGGATATTGTATATAGAATGCAAAAAGTAACAACTATTAAACTTATTGAGCTCTATTAGAGATCAAATTTTAGAAAATTTACTTTACTTAAAAAAAGATGCATATTGTTTTTCTTGCAGCTAATTTCCAGGACATTGTATATAGAATGGAAAAAGTAACAAACATTTTCTAACCTCAATGATCTAGAACAATACTTTACTAAATGAATGATCAATCTCAACTTTGAAAAATGTACCTCAAAAGTTATTACTCTTAAATACCAATCAGACCCACCGGAACTGATCAAAGTCAAAGAATTGCAACAGAGTCTTGTTAGTGAATCAGTAAGCACTTTGGATTTCTTCTTTATTTTGACCTTACTTGGAACCACTATATCAATACCAAATTAAACATAACCTACACAAGATTAGTAATGATGTGTCCTATTGTCAATAAAAAATCTGGATTAATACCAGGTACAAGACTTTCATTTACAATATTTCTTCAAAACACTACTTACAAAATTCCATTCCCAACTACCCGCAGTTAAAGATGCAGTGGCTTATAACATAGGCAAGCCAAAGTTATCGTGAAGACTAAAGCTCAGTCTGATGCAAGACATCCTCCTGCTAATTCTTTAAATATTTATTTTGATTATTATATGTTTTTTTATTTTTCTCTAATTATTTTTACAGTATAAGTCAATTATTCATTTTATTAATTCTATAAATATCATTTGTTTTTGTTGGTTATTTTCTCTTTTATTCCTAGTTACATAACTATCATTATTTTTATTTATTTTCTACTATTTTTATTTTATAATTGATCTTTATTATTTATAACTGATCAGTGGTTATAGCATTGCATTCACGCCACTTTCAATTTCAGGTATTTTTTTAAATATTGCTCGATTAAACTATTTTAAAGTCTTCTCTTCCCATTTTAAGGATATATTTCAAAAGTGATATAGGACTGTCTCTCCCTGTGGGTCTTAGTTGGGCAAGTCTGGCCGGGAAGGATTGCCTGGTCTCTTATTATAAACTGTTAAAAAAACTAGTACGCTGTTACAATTATTATATAAGGCCAACCAGGCTGATCTGGTAATAAAGAAATACAAAACAAAATTTAACATTTTAGGGTTTGCCTTGTATATAATAATATCCTGGTTGTCTTTCAGGGAATGATAAGATAAAATCTTCCAGGATGACTATGCTATACTGTAATTCACTGAAAATCCCAGTTTTTTTGTAAGTTAATGTTTGTTCTTTTAATTAAATGGATCAATGTATAAGAAAAGATGCTGATTATTTCAGAAAGGAGGTGAGCCTCGAATCACTGATATTCTCTTTGATTAAGTAACGCCAGTTTCCACTTCCATCTTTGAATTATTCTATGCAGAGCATACACAGCCACTCTGAGAACCTTAGTGTGGTAATATTCAGATCATTGACTGACTACATCACAGCTGTGACTTCAATCTGATTGTTTTATTTCACTAGCTATTACAGAGCATCTAAAGCCAACAGGCTATAGAATGACCTTATTAATTGATGTGTGGACTATGCTATCCAATCTCAGACATTGTAGGACCAAGAAGTATGCAAGTAATAATTAAAAATTTGGGGAGTAAGATCAGGATAAAATATATACATAAGCTTATGGAAATTGAAACAGGGATTTTTCTTTTTTACTTACAAAATATTGTTTTTACATTCTGAGAAGACAGAAATGCAATAGCCATAGTTAGATTCAAAAGAAAATATAAAAAAATTAGGTATAATTACATTGTAAATAAGCTTTATTGTTAGAGTTTTTGTTTTATTTTTACTAATAGATAAAATAAATATATTTTATAAATGGAGTATGTTAATGTCTGCATTCTTTCTTATATTGAGCTTTAAAATATATTACATTTTTAGTGGTAGTTTGAAATTGTATGTGTTTTGAAATTTTTCAAATATTTAAAGGTTCTAGAATATATTTGTTAATACATTTTTAATTATTGCAAAGAATAAGTCAGGCTTCTACCAGTTGCTAGTCAAAATATATATAACTGTTGTTAGAGTATAGAGAAATTAGATTAGGACAGGCCATAATAATGTTAAACAGAGTGATATTGCATGGGCCTTTTTATAAAATTTTATAGTAATACTGTGTTTTAAAATATTTTAATTGGATACGAAAAAGAGTGGATGACAGCCCAAGATGAATACTTAAATTTATATTTCGTCTAGAAAAACTCAACATAAAATATTAATTTATTTCAACACATCCAAGAATGAACTTTTAGCTTTTGGAGCTTAATAAAAAATATATAATTTTATTTGAAGATGAATGGAATATGGTTCGGGTGTGGTAAAAAAAAAACTCAAATAGTAAAATTATACTATTTTATTGAGCCAACATTTCGCCCCTTGTTGCAGTAAGGGCTAAAAAAGATACAAACACTATAGTTACAAAAAGGAAAAAAAAAAAAAAGAAAAAACATAAGTGTAAAATAACAGGGGTATAAAATGTAAAAACGTAAGATATAATAAGAAAAATTAAAGGTTATAAATAGTAAATGAAAAGGGTAATAGTAACAGATAGATAAGAGAAGAAATATATAAAAGAAAGTACAAATAGAGAGATGAAAAAAGAAAGAAAAAAAAATACAAATCAAATGATGAGACAGAATGCATTCCTGTTTTGACTATAATTTATATTATAAGAATTGATAATGGAAAAAAGATACATTCACTAAGGAATTAGATTTTCCCATGTTAAAAGTGTGAAAAATAAAATAATATGTACAATTTATATATAGCGCATGAACATGAAACACTAAACAACATTACTATCCCAAAGAAGACATGATGTTGAACAAACAGTATCTTGATTATTGCATCAATATAATTTGGGGAAATGGCATTTTTTTTTTAAATAGTTATCTTACAGTGCTGGACTTCATTGGAACAATTAGGGAATATTTCTTCTTTTAAATGGGCCACCATTAGAAAAATCAGACACATGCTGATCTTAATACATGTTAGTTTACAACCGGATCAGACACAACCATCGATCTAGTATTTAGAAAATTTACTGTTTTAATTACTTGAATCTACTTCAGCTACAATAAACCCATGATTTCTTTCTGAGTGTATGAATTAATGGAAATTGATGACTGTTCATAAAAGAAATATTTCATTTAATGAAGAGAGATTTCCCTCAATTTAATATCATTTCTTTAAGCAGAAACAATAAAATTGTTGACAAATGCTAGAATCTAATGAGTTTCACTTCTAAAGTGTAAGTCTCATGCATATTTCTTTTATTATCAAGGTTTTTCAATAGTAAAGAGTATCCTTTGGTATTTAATGACAAAGCTTCAATTCTCCATATTCAAAAATAAATTATCAATACCCTTCTAATGTCCAACTTTTAAAATAAAGGTCAAAATATAAATAAGTTAGTCACTTCCTGTTATTGACCATGCTTGGAGGCCATGTTCATCAGTTTTGTCTCCTTTCTTTAATCTTAGCTTGCTCTTTATCAAAGAGTTAGAGGAACTAAAAAATAAGAATATTCTTTTCATATTGAGTTACCAACATAACAAATGGATATCATAAAACGATAAAAAATTGATAGTATGAAGGACTATTAAAATAAATCTGCTCAAAAATTAACGATCATCTACTCATGAAATTTCATCAGACTTTGACTGTTGAGATTGATAGACATGTGAGGGAATTTATCATAAAGATGGCATACAAAAATTAAAAATAAGAGGTCTAACAGGGCAATCTTGTTAGTTAAGAGTCTACCAAAGTGCCTTATTTAGGAACCAAACACAAATCTTTACTAAGAAATGAATTTGGATTAAATTTTAAAAATCAAGTAATTATTTTATATCTAGTGTAAAAAAGTAAAATGATAGAATGTATCATACATGCATATATTTTGAAAATAAAATTGTTATTTAAAATAGAGTTTCATCTCGTTGACAGAATTCTAAAGATTAATAATTTTACAGGTACTTATTAGATACCCTTAAGTTCCTGGACAAGGAAAGGATCGCAGTTTGGGGTTCAGGTTTTGGAGGCTACATCACTACTATGATGCTTAGCTCCCAGAATCATGTTGTTAAATGTGGTATTTCAATATCACCAATAACCGACTGGCTTTTTTACAGTAAGTACCATTTTATGGTTTTATTCTTAAAGTTGACTTTTATATGTTTTCTCAACTGCAATTTAAGTGTTTTTTAGTTTTAATCTTGAACTCCTATCCAGTACCTATATTTCATTTGCTTCTATATTATAACTAATAATCTAATATCTAATGTATTATTAATTTAGATATGAATTAGATATTTGATGAATGAACTCTTTATATAAGATAAACTTTCTAATCCTGAATAAAATGTTAGCTGAAAATGTTAACCTTAACTGAAAATTCACTTTTGAATTTTAAAAATGTCACAGTCAATTAATAGAATAAATCACATATTTATATTTATACGAATAATTAATTTTGCATTCTTTAGCTACTCCATTGAACCAGTTAACTGTACTGGTCAGTTATAAACACGTATTTTTGATACTTTCTTTAAAAGTACAACATGTATAAAATTTTACAGTTCAAATAAATTTTTCTTATCACTATGTATATTCCTCATAATTGCAGAAGTTAATGTCAATTAAAATTAATGTTAGAGCAGTATCTTTTCTCTTCTAGAATGTTTATTTATCTAAATTGCTTATACCAAAATACTGTTGTATTGCGTATAAGATACTCCTACAGCTCCTGCCTTCTTCTAGATTAAGGTTGAAATACTCTAGGTCCAACTGGCACCATCTACTTGAACAATAATTCTTTCTAGTACAAATAGTTCTCTTCTTTCATAAGGATGGGAAAGTTGTTCTCAGTGAGTTTATTGGTGCCTACCTTCCTCCAGAGCATATTTCTTTGTGTGCAGATCAATTCAATTTAAATGAGTTGTAGGTTATGTAAGGTTGATTTATTTTGAACAATAAACTTTGCAGAATACACTTTATTTATGAATTTATGATAACAGATAATATAATTGACAATATGACTGCCCCACTAAACCCATTACTTAAAACATTAGAGCACATTGCTGATCACAGTCTCCTTAGAATACAATAAGATCATTAATAAGGCACACCTCTACCTACTACTAAGGCCCCATAGGTTTTTATAGGATTGTTTTTCTTTTTAATTTTTATAAATTTTAAATGTTCTAATGAAGTTGAGACAACTGGGAAATTTTTATATGGTCCTTGAACTTTTCTTATTGTATTTGCACTGATATTACTATATCATGTATAATTTTCTGTGGCCAGTGCTTAATTACTAGAAATAGAGATAATGAAAATGTAGAGATATAGCAAATTATTGGTCTAAAAAAAATTAATGTCTTAAAAAGTGTAATTGATCATTATAACTTGTAAAATGTTCTTTTTCATGAAGTATAACAAGTAATAAGCCTCTCCCATTTACTAACAATTGAGTAATATGTGATTAAATAAATGCTTTTAACAATTAAATTTTTTTTTCCTAAAGAAAGGTAACGGAGTACTATCCAGTACATTACACCTCTAATTGAGTTCTGGCTTTAGCTGTTTTTGATTATTTATATGGATGCATATTTTAGATTCAGCCTTTACTGAGAGAATCCTGGGCCTTTCTTCAGAATCTTACAAAGATTATGTTGAAGCTGATGCTGTACAAAGAGCCAAGCACGTAGAAGCTGGTTCATTGTACCTTCTCCATGGTCTGGCTGATATCTCTGTTCCATACAGTCATAGCCTCTCTCTAGCTGCCGCACTAGCACGCTCCTCCGTCCTATTCAGGTACCAGGTAAGGGATATATTCTTTCTTATATTTTTAAATCACATATATCCATTGTATTTTACAATGATTTATTGAACAAATTTAACCCTTAGATTGGTTACATCTTTACCTCACAATCACGGACAACAGTGTCTGAAGGATTCTGTAGTAAAAAGAATAGATTAAAAAAAGGTTTTTCATTTGAATATTAATATTTAATGTGTTTTACTATTGTTTTAAATTTTTATAATTCCTTAATTTGTTTTTTAAATTTAATTTTATACATACAATTTCTGTTAGGATTTGAAGACCATAGAGTAGTGGGTTAATTTTACCACAGTTAAACTGTTTATCACTAAACTTACTGTTTCAAATGACATAAGTTGATAATGTTTGGTAACTAAATTAAAATAGAAAACAAGTAGCATTGCATAAAAAAAAATTATTTGGCCATACATGAAAAATTTTAAGCACAGTTTTGTAATATAGGGGAGCATGTCACTGCCTAAATTTCTGTATTATATCCTCCACTTCTCATGCAGGCTAGAGAGTGGTGATGCTCTCAGCCAGATCCTCCTTTTATTGCCTATTATTATTTTGTAATATAGGGAAGCATGTACAGCCTAAATTCCTTTATTATATCCTCCACTTCTCATGCAGGCTAGAGAGTGCTGATGCTCTCAGCCAGATCCTCCTTTTATTACCTATTATTATTTTGTAATATAGGGAAGCATGTACAGCCTAAATTCCTTTATTATATCCTCCACTTCTCATGCAGGCTAGAGAGTGCTGATTTTTTTTTTTGATAACTTAAGTAGTAAATGATGGAGGATAAAGTACAGGTAACTGGGGTTAGAGATCCTGCAGATGTGATTATTGCAAAATCGAATGGCTTCCATACCAGTTTTAACAAAAAATGTTGAAGTAAGGTTTTCAAACAACAAATTATAGCTGGTAATGAATTTCACAATACTTTAAGGAGTTTTAAAATAAACAGTGATAAAGATTATTTTACAAAATAAGGAATTTATTAAATTAGATCTAATAACTTTTTTTTTTAATTTCAGAGCTATGCGGATGAGGGCCATGATTTTTCTGGTGTGAAGGAACATGTTTATTTGTCAATGGAGGAGTTTCTTTCACAGTGCCTTAGCCTAGACAACAACGAGCAAGTCGGCCTCTAAACCCTTTTTCTAACATCTAAAAGCGGCTTATGATTAAAACACCTTCAGATACTAATAATGATAAAAATATAGTTATAATTAATTAAGATATTTTTG
>NW_027107820.1:1548961-1562123 GCF_000696795.3 Halyomorpha halys | reverse complement strand
TATATTTTAAGCATCATAAAAAAGAAAATATTTATATTTTCTTTTTTATGATGCTAAAAATTAATTTTTTACTGCCAGTAATATTTCTGATTACATTTATACTTTAATTGCTTAATTTACTCTAATTGCTTCTCACAATAACGTAACCAAACAAGGTTTGCATCCATTTATGTTAGCTAAAAATTTTCATAAGATGATGAGGTGTACTGCAGAAAAATAGAAACATTTTCAGCCTTAAAAAGGAACATTAATACATTGATCTGTAAAGACAGTGATGATCACCTTTGGCAAAAGCTTTCCATTTTACTTAATACAATAAAAATAACTCAATGACCTTTTGAATCAACTTTTATGGTTTGTGATAAATGTCACAGATACAGCAGGTATTAGACATCATATCTTACTGATATTGATTATGAAAGGGCATAAAATATAATCATGATAAATCACTAGTGTTAAAAAAATTAAAACAAAAACTTAAAGACTCCTTATAAATAATGGTATCAAATAATCTTCATTACATCATCAAAGTTAAAAGTTTTATTAATTATGAATTTCAACCCATACTACTAAAGCAAGAAAACAAATAAATAGGAAAACAGTAATTTAACACTCCTTTAATTATTTAAACAATATTTGACTGTATTATGGTTTATTCAGTAATTTTGATTCTTTACTTATGTTAGAACTGCATAATTAAAGAACTCAGATATGTATAGAATATATTATTTTTTTAATATAAGATTTTTTTGTTTGATCTTTGAATTTATCTTACCAATGAGTTTCAAAAATAAATTTTGAATTGAAATATTTACCTACATACATGAAAAGATGTAAATATTAAGATGAATTATTTCAATGATGAATTCTATTTATTTTTAATTTAATAGATTAAACAATTTAAAAAAAAAAACAACATTAATTCAATAAGCAATTTGGAGGTGTTTTAATTTTATGTATGGTGTCAAATCAAACATAAATGACTGTTCTTTCTCAAATGTATAAATGTTTGCAATAAGGTTACTGAAATTAATCTTCCATTTTATATCTAAACTGTATCTAAGATCACATACAAAATATAAAAAATATTAGAAAGGACTTTCATTTGTTTGAACAACAGTTATTTTTGCCACCTGACCGTCCTAGCTCTAGGCAGATTGTTCCGCAGCTAGTTTTTGATACTTTTAGTGTATATCAGGCTCGAAAATTCATAGAATTTTGTAAATATTTTTAATGGAGAACGTAATTAGAACAAGCTAGTGTTAGAATGTGTTGCAGAATTCCATAATATTTGGAAGTTTATATAACTGCTAATATCTGTATATTGGGTTAAATATATTTTTGTTAATGTCTTGAACTGGAGTTTAACTTTTAAAGTTTTTGTGATTCATAGTAACTTTAAATACATCACATTATACCTTTGTCTTTTTAATGATTTATTGGATAATTGGTTATTAAATTAGAGACTTCTTATGAAATTATCTAATGTTCTATTAATAAAAAGTTGTTAAAATGAACTGCTTGAAACAGGCCACTTGGGTCTTAATGAGAAGGTTTTTTATTCATAATGGTATTTCAATGGAAAAATTCCTTTTAGTAATTAAATCCAGGATCATCTATTATCCTAAGTTTTTTTCACAAGAAGTCATCTAATTTTATTTTTTTAATTGATAGAATTTAAACCTTTTTTTAAAGGGAATTATTTTTGTAATACAATTTTAAATTATTTTTCACTATTATTATTAAGTTTTTAGTTAAAAAACAAGATGGTTTATCAAGTTAGTTTGTTAGTTCATTTTTTTAAAATTTTATTTGTTCTAGATTTTAAATATTTATTAATGAATATGTATGTTAGTTGTAGTATGTGAATGTGAACAAGACGTGTGATGAATAAATGAATGACCCCGTGTATCAGGACTTAAGCCTTATGCTACAGCCTTTCATAGTATAATAAATACAATTTATTAAGGCAATGTTCAGTTCAAATCAAATATGAACATATTAATAAAAACACTGGATTTTAATATCAATTATTTGAGTAACAGGAAATATAATGGTCATTTTTTCTCGTGTTTATTTTAACAAGTTATATGTTTCAAATAAGATGTTGTTATTATGGTTTGGATTGAACACAGCCAAATCTTTAACAATAACTATGTATTTGTTATTAATTTTAAGTATATGTATTGTCTGTTAAAGTAAATTACAAATTTTATAGATAATTTAATTAGATATTTATTTTTATGTCAAAAATAATATTATAGTTAAGTTTATAAACTGTGTTAATTGGTCAATTATAATTTAATGAGATCTGTCAATTACGGAAATTAAACTATATTGTCAATGTTTTGTTTGTATTTGCTGTACATTATTTTTTTTTTTGTTCAGCGTGTGTATGCAGAGATCGCCGTGCCTAATTTAATTTCTAACATGTTTGCGAATTTTAGTATTATAAATGTTTGTTTAAATAAAACTGAAAAATTAAAAAAAAAATTAAAAGAAAATAATAATCTATGATTGATGTTAGCTACTAAGGTAGATTTGATTTTCATTTTGTATAATTGAGTGTTACATATCTGTTGAATGTACTCTGTATGTTATGTCTGGTAATCTATCTAGTTAAAATTATTATTGTTGAAAATGCTGATGTTCATATATACCTATAATTTTCTCTAATTTAGTTATAAATCATTATAATAACATTTTCAGTAAATTTATGATATAATAAATTTATCTTTTTTTTTAAGTATTAGGTATTAGCTTAAATTAATTAGCTATTTTGAAGTGATTGAACCTTGTTTCATCATTTTCCATAGAAAATGTCAATGGTGACAAATGAGACAATCGACATGTTTTATAAGAAAAATTCATGTGCATAGCTATAGGGGAGTGAAGTCAGGTTTGAATGTAAAAATGAGATGAGTAAGATGTGCTATTATTTATGGCGGTCTGTCTGGCCGATAGAATAGACAACACACAGCATAATATATTTTTGTTTTTCAAATGGAAGCCTTTATGATCTTTATTAAAATTTTAGAATTTTATAGACATTAGAGTTCAAAATCGACTCAGAAGCTCATTCACTTTTGATGATAATCAAAACAAACATTTTAAAAAACTTTTTTATAATACAGATTGTAGGGAACTCTGTAAATATACATGATTCATTATATATAAATAAATATAAATATATATGTTATAAATATAAATTACAGAAGGATGATGACCTTTTTGAAGTTCGAGCTTTTTAATAATGACAATGACATTGTGATTTATCCATTATCGCCTTTTATATATGTTGAGCTTATCAGAAGAGGAGATCGCTTCTTGTTGTATTCCTTTATAAGTGTTGAATGCTATTTGACTGTATTTGCCTAAACAGCTGTTGTATTATCAGATCAAGGGTTTAACTAAAAATTGTTTATTTACATAAATTGTTGAAATAAAAATGTTTTTCTTTATTGTTTTTATTAAAAAAATATTCCCTGATTTTTAACTACGCATATTAATTTTCTTTGCTTAAGCTTTAGAGAACATCAATATAATGAAAATCAGTAGTAAAAATGATAGTCTGCTATCTTTGCAAAGATAGAAATATATTAGTTGAAGCTTATCTTTTAAAAATAAATTTAAAATCATAGAATATAAAATATAGAATGAACTTCAACATAATATTTCTACATGTTCTTAAGTTCTTTTGCTCCATAATCCTTTCAAAAGTGAGTTGGAATGTTGAAAATATGTATAATAGAGTTGGTATTAGAGAAGGGTCTTTTGGAATACCCAATTTTTTCCCCTTTCTCTGCTATTTTTTCTTTAACAAAAAGTTAACCTGATTTATAGAGAAGATTTTAAAGTAGTTTCATAAAAATGGCTGGAACTGTTTTGGAGCTTGATCTATTGAAGAGCAGATATTCTGACTATTAGCCAGATGCTGGAATTGGAGCACAACCATCCAGGGCCATGACCCTTCAAAACAAAACAAAACAATTATTTCATATTTTCTTTTCACTTTTGTTTGGAGAAAAGAAAGTAGTTTTATTGCATTGTTAATGCTTATATACCACTAAAAAAAAAAGAAGAAAATGATGCTGAGAAGGCGGATGGGTAAAAGAGTTCAAAATCGTCAGAAGGAATTTTCACTATTCTTACTCAATTTGGAGGATCATACAACTTTAAAAGTATTGAAAAAACATTTGTAAAGGACAAAAATATTTTTTTCTCAGGAGGTTTTGAAACGAAGATCAGTCAATAATCTTATCCTGTAAATTTGACCCGATTACAACAGTAATGTTGCAGATAATCTGAAATTATGGGAGCTGGTGGCAATCTAAAAGTTTACCTCAGAAGCTATTTGACCTAGTTACACCAGTGGAAAAACAGAATGGCGGGGAGATGCGAGTTTTCCCAAATTTTGGTGAAATGGGAAATATGAAAGACCTTGAAATATCATGCTACTCCTGTACGAATCTTACCACCATGTTAGAGCTATAAAACTAAACCTCACCACTTTGAACATAACCACCCCTATTCTACAGTAGTTTGAATTATCGATGTGAGGTGTGCTTTGATTCTCATTAAGAGATAATGCTACAATTTTTATGAAACACAAATCTTACATTATTTTGTTCACTGATTTAATTTTAATAGACAGGATGAGTATATTGAAATAGATTAACATGGTACTCGAAAACAACAAAAGCTGAGAAACTGACTTTTAATTTTTCAATTTTGTATTCGTATTATGATTATTGCAAACCAGAGTAAGTGCAAATTAGGAGTAAGCAAGTTAAATATTGTGTTATACATTTCAGCAGGAAAGAGAATAACTCAAGATACCATCCTAGAGCCATCTGCTATAACTAATCAGCAAATATTTAGACAGGAAATCAAGCTGTCCCTATTCTGTGGGACAAGTGGAAATGTTGAAAAAATATGTAATATTTTTCAACATTTCCATTCGAAAAAAAATATATAATTTTTTATTAAATAAATAAAAAATTCGTATCCATATTTGTCTCAATACTTTATTTTTCACCAGTTCAACGTTTTGGCCATTCTAGCCATCCTCAAGGACATCTTCAATATAATTTTTTTTATTTTAAAAACCTCTTTATTGATAATATATATATAATACGGATTATAAAAAAAATAATATATAATACATGTATTTAAAAGTTATCTTGTTTTGCCTTACGGGATTATAAGATAGGCAATTCAATATAATTTCTTCCTCACATTAATTTAAAGTTTCTTTTGTAGGCCATTCTGCCCAGGTCATTCTCTTTATTATAAGTTAAAAGCCTATTTTTTTAAAATTTAAAATCATTAACATTTAATTTTCCTCTATAATATTATCAACAATTAATACACCACCATATAACAAACCATTTATATATTATTGAAAGAAATCTGAACAAGGGTATACATAATTTACAATGGACGGTAGTTCACAAATCATGGATCGAAAAATGAACAAATATTGTATGTTAAAAAAAAAAAAGCTTTCAAGTTCTGGACCAATGTCAGGAATTCGGATTTTTACAACACAAATCAAAAACTCATATTTCAAAAATCAGAACTGTCCGACATTTAGTTTCATTTGCAATATTTTTTTCGTCATTTTCTGGACTTAATGATTATGAGTCTTAACCTCAGTTCGATGAATAAATTTTATTTTTTCGTTTAATAAATTTCGTTTTACTGACATGCATTAACTAGTTTATGTACTTAATTCGTGTTCGTGTAAAGAACTAATGAGACAATATATCTTACATACATGCCTATCTCGTTTTCCGAAGACAATTATATATTTCATAAAGTTATCTGTATTAGTTGAGTAGTTTAATCAATGCCAATTTATATATATTATTTGAGAAGAATTTTTTAAGTTATGATCGCTAATGTTATCAGTTAGTGTTTCAACGATCTTCGGAATACCTTACCTGTTTACCTGGTAGATGTTTCCCATGGCGGGTCACGATTTATATGATTTAATTTGTGATATCACTCCCATTGTTCCTCCTGCGCGTCTCGGGCCGTTCTCTATCAGACACTTTATTCTTTATTTGATCAGCTGAAATATCTTGATGAAAAGGGTAATGGATGGTTCTCACCCGATACACATAAAAAACAGCTTGAGAGCAATCGATAGGGGCTTGATTTCTATGTATTTAGATGCTTTGATAATATCATCTCATTTTAAAGTAAGGAAGTTTTTTATTTAGATGTTCTTGCAGAGTGGATTATTATACATCCATAAATGTTGGTAGAAGAGTAATTATAGAGTATTAGGGGTGATCAGAGATGATTTAATTTATCCAGAACAATAAAAAAAAATAGGTTTTAATTTCTATTACTTGCTTTAAATACTACAAAATATTTCATAAATTTTATTTGGGGAGAAAATATTTACTAATTTCCGATCGCTCCCACCAAACCATTTTTCAATACTATTCTTTGCTAGGGCCATGTTGGCAGAAGTTAAACAGCTGGAAACTTACCTAACTTGTCGATCAGTCTCGAAATAAACCGTTTTGGAGGTAGGAGAGAGGGATGCTTCGTTATTCTAACTCAAAATTCATGTACAAAAACCACTAAAGATGTGGTTATCGACGTAAAATAAACTTTTAATTTTCAAGGAGATAATACATTGAAATAGAATGGTGTAAGTATGACAAACGTATCCAATAACAGTAATGGAGATCAATTTTCGCTTTAATTACCAATTCAACACTCTCCCATATAGTTGAAATTATTCCCACTTGGAGTTTATGATATTTTTATTACACACAAATTAAATTTTAAAAAACATATTATTTCAAAAATGGGACAAATAAATAACTTGCCAGAATTTATGTATATTTTATATTAAATCACATCGAAATACTTTCAATTGCAATCTTAAGCCATCAATATTTTTTGGTTAGAAATTTCCAGATGTGTTACGGAACTGGGACAGGTATTTTGCAAAAGTACCGAAAATACTCTGCCCCCCGACACCAGATTGCTGGATCGTTTATCATTTTATGTCAGTGGTTTCGAAAATGATGTTAGTAGTGGATTGTGGCACTGTGTATGTGTATATACGTATTGTTTGCATTAAACGATTAATTAATTAATTATCTTGTGTAATAAATTAAGAATAGAAATACCAAAGCGTTTGGCGTTACTAAAGTAGTAAGTACTTAACTGAGGAAGCATATAAAAGTATTATTAGTCAACAAACAGAAGCCTGACTTTTCTGAGAGACTAAAATTTACACAAATATCAATAAAACATTTTCTTTTCTTTTTTAAATTAATATTTTGTATCCTACCAGGATCTCAAAATAGATTATTATCTATTATTACCTAATTAAACAAAGCAAAATACTAAACAAAGAGACAAAACCATCATCTGATTTTTATTACTATATTCCACAACAATGTAGTGTAGGTACTTTCCTACATATATTTTTTTTATATATTATATATAATTGTTGAATATTTATTAATATTAAACTTAATTACATTTATTTGCAACTATTTATTTCTTCTGTTAGATCTCTGCCCCGATCTATTATATTTTTTGATCTTAAGAAATGTAAAGCTGTTATCGAATTTCTGTAACAACCCTAAGTTTATGAAGCATATTGACTTGTGTTTTTAACGAAAGGGTATAATGAAAATTCACTTTGCGGGACCACCCGAAGCAAATATTAGCTGAACCATGTTATAATTGAACCCAAACGTTAATCAGATTTGCAGTATTGTATCTGGAACATATCTGTTATTCGGAGATAATAGTCACATTTACACTATGCCACATTTCTCGAACTTTACAGAAGAGCACTTTAAGAAGATGTTTTTCTCCAAGTACAAGTAGACTGGATAACGTATCGCTAATACTGTCCAATATTTCCGGTCCCTAAATTCCTATTTCATATTTGCTTGGTGTGTATGGTGATTTATTATAGCGACGACTGGCTATAGTGACCGAATATGCCTGGTCTCATGGAGGTCGATATATATCGAGGTATGTATACTTAATATATTTAAAAGTATGTAGCTACCTTCACAATATGGTCTAGACCACAGTTATCTACACCTCTTAGTTAAAGCAAAAACAGTTCTTTATCTCAGAGAATTAGGGTGGGTTTCAGCACTATCTCGGCCTAATGATGAGATGAGATACTGGGAATATCACCACAGCATACTGCGTCAAAAAATACTTAGACATTTATACCATACAATTCTTAGATCAAACAACCCATTTTTAAGTCAACTACGGGTTTTTTGGGCCGTTTGTAAGCCTCTTGAGCCGGTTCGACTCCGGTCTGGGGAACCGACTTTTTTTTTTTCATATGTCATATGTCAGAAACCACCAGAGGGAGTTGTTAAATAAAAAATACCAATTCGAATTTTATGTAAAATAGGATACGGTAATCGTAGATTGTAGATTGAGCTGAAACTATTCTGCCATGTACCCACAGCAAATGTAAAAAAAAAAAGAAAAAGTATGGTTCTAGTATTTTACAATAATTTATTCTTTTTAAAAATATCCAAATCAATACATTTTCTTTCATTCATTCAATAGATTATAAAACTAATGAAATTCAAATGAAATTCAAATGAAAAATAGTCTTTTGGGAATAAACTTAATCCAATCTCCAATTTAATTTTCTAGGGATGTAAATAGATCTATTTAATTAATATTCAGAATGATACCACTTAGACTCAGCCCTGCAAAGTCTAATTTTTGAACCTTGTTTGCTCACCATCCAGACCATCTTCTTACAATATATTACATATGGCCATTTAGCAATCTCCCAATAGACAATTTAGTTTGAACTCTTTGTGCTTGGGAGCTATCAGCCCCAAAAGATTGTTTTGCATTTGCAAGGAGAGCAACAGCCTCAATACTTTGTGACTGCATTCTTTGAAAGACTCACTTGGGCTTCCTTCTTTGTTGAAAGTACTAATCGATAATTCTAGTTCACCATGTGCGTCTAGTAAAACGGTCACATATAGAATACCCTCACCACAACCAGACACATTTGATTTTCGTTAAATAATTAAATATATATATAATGACGAAATGATATTTGACCATGGACATTACATCAGGAGAATATCCACGGACGGTTGTAGATGCGGTCAGTGACTGATTCTTTTCACTGACCGCATCTACAACCATCTTATCGTCATATAAATATACAAATCTGTAATAATACAAATTCTGTCTTGTTTAAACTAAAAGTATGAATCAATCCTCTACTTGCTCATCTAATAACGTTGGACTCATAGACCTCTTGTAGATGTAGATACAAAGAATGAACCACTAATCTTAAACAAGTGAGGTGTAGATAGTTGAACGTAGATTAATAAGTGGAGAAGATGGGAGGGAAGGGGAGGATACGGTCAGCAAAAAACACAAATAAAAAAAAAAATGTATTCATGCGGACGTTTCGATCTGAATTCGAAATCGAACCAAAAAAGAGATAACAACCATCATTCAGAGAAACATAAAATAAAAAAAAGGAATAGTAAACTATCAAATTTGAAAATATACATAACAATGACACAACTTACATATCTTCTTACCAATATAATATTATATTTCATCTTTCATTGTTATCAATCTGCTTCTGTCTAATTCCATGGTTATTAATCAACTTTTTTTTTATTTCCAATTCATTTTTATGAATATTTCCAAATTTGTTAGTTTATTATTTTTTTATTTTATGATTCTCCGAATGATGGTTATTATCTCTTTTTGTTTTATAGCCCTAATGAAGAACTAAAATTGAGGTCGAAACGTCGGCACGAATCAACAGGTTTTTGTTTATTTTCCTTTTGCTGACCGCACTCCCCGAAAATCTTAAACAAGATTATATCTTCTTCTGTTTATGTATACAGTGTAACCTGGTTAAGTGGGCCCTGAATATGTCAGAAGCCACTACTACACATAATTACAATGTCTCGACACTTTTTTGTTGAAACCTGTGTTACTGAGAAGTTTCAAACATTTATAATTGAGATTTGATTTATTAGAAATTTTTTTCAGTACATGCAAGAAAATTTATTAGGTTGTTACACGTTTAATTACAAACATTTTAAGTTTGTCCGCATATGCTTTGTTTTGAAGTACTATCTAAGGTTTTTTTACGATAATGAAGTGAATAAAAGTGCAAAAAATGTCGACAAGCTTGGTCATCTGTGGGAAAAACCACCATTAATAACTGCTTAAAAAAAACTGGGTTCATGGTGACAGAAGTATCTAAACCTAATGGATATTGGAGAAGGATGATAATAAAGGAAGAACACTTCCAGAATGGGGACAGATTATTACGACTTGTAGTAGTAATGAAAATTAATAGAAGCCGGCTTTTGAGGAGATTTCTTTTTGTGCGTATAGATGATGGATTACTAGTTTAAGAAGTAAACATAAGTGAAAAATATTTATTTATTCAACAATAAAGCATTTTAATTAACAATAACTTTTACGTAATTATTGGTTGCTATAAAATTCCTTATTTCCATTAACTAGAATGACAGTCAGCCCAAGACGTCCATTGGATTCCTAACTGCCTTAGTTATCTAGGTGTCCAACGTGTTCTAACCATGGTAAGGAAGTCAAGTTTTTCATTATGCGGTACCGCCACTCAATGAAAAAAGTCACGCCCCAGGCTGGATTCGAACCGGCGGCCCACAGATATCAGATTGATAGACCTGCGCCAAACCACCTAAGCTACGGACGGCTTGCCTTATTGTTTTAATGTTGCTTTTTAAAAAATAACCATAATTGTAATAACTAATGGTATACACATATTAATTTTATCATTAATTTAAATTAATTTTTTTTTTAAATCATATGAACACTGTTTCTGCCGGTTTGTTTATTACTCTCGGTTCTAACGGTAGCTAACTGGTACTTTTAACAGCGATTGTTCTGTCGATGGTACAGAACACTGCAGAGCATGGAAGTCGGACGAGGAAGCGACCTGCCCAATTTGTGCTATAAAGCACCCGCTCTGGAGCACAGCTGAGGTCAACAAATGCATAAATCCTATAGCACAAAACAGCCAGAGTTAGCTCACGGGGATGGTATAAATCAATCTCCTTCATCTAGTGTCCATTTTTATTACAAATTAAACTAGGCATTAGTCTTCTTTTTTTAAAATATTTACTCTTAATATTGAATAAATAAAATTTCATTTCTCATAACTATCAAATCATAATTTTTACTGAATTTAAAATTATAATATCTGCACACGAGCATTTTAAAGCCTAATTAAACTCTGTAATGCAGTATAAGGATTTTTTTTTAGCGCTGTGTGATAAAGCAACAGAATGTATTATAACCGCAAATTTAACTTATCCTTAGTTATATGTTTATCATTTATAGTTGCCCACGCTCAGCGGAGAAGGGGGTGAGTTAAAGGAAAATATAAAAAATAAATATAATCGCAAAAGGAAAAAAAAGGACAAAACAATAAAGAATAAATTACTTCTTAGGCGCCACGTTATTTTTTCTTGGGGATAAAGAAAACCCCGAAGCATTATGCCCACAATATAGCTAAAATATATCACTATATAAACAATTGTTGAATTATGTCCACTGGCGAATACCTTTACATGTAGATAACAGAAAACTTTGAGGTGTTACCTACCCATCTGTTGAATTATCGTAATATTCCGTGAACAACAACAAAAAAATAAAAACATAAGTAAATTAACAAGTTGAAAGCAGAGAAAGAACAGCAGAACTATATGTACAAAAGTTTTATAATAATAAGAAATACATATATACAGAGAATGAAAAAGGAAAAAAAAATTCTTATCAATTAATAAAACAATTAAAACTTCTAGGTTGACTTAACCTTAACTCAAATGCTTAACCTTAATAACTATATTTACATTATTATTCTCTTATCCAGGACATGCTGAAGAAACGTCACTGCACTATATCCCCACTTCTAGTGTTAATGGCCGTCCATTGAAGTAGAACACCATAATTTTGAAAAACAAAACATATAAGATGACATTTCTCACATGGTGCTATTTCGGTTCAAACAGTAAAGACAAAGGGCCTTTAAACTATTACCACTTCACATTAAACAATCGTAACGTGTTCCAAAATCATACTGTCACCTTCACAAAACCAAAACTCACTCGTCTGAACATACGTGTTCAAAATCAAAACTGTTGCCTTCACAAAAAAACAAAAAACACTCGTGTAAAACTTATCGCTCGTGTTTTGTTTTCACCATGACAACCGTAACACCTCTTGTCTACACAGATCTAGCCAGTGTTTTTATTTCACCATGACAACCGTAACACCTCTTGTCTACACAGATCTAGCCAGTGTTTTTATTTCACCATGGCAACCTTAACAGTATCTGGACAGCATGGCTATTTAAAGCATTTCTCTCTTTCTCTCTGTAGTTCGAAATTCCTGAGTTCAATAAAAAAATTATTATATCGCCTCAAAATAACTGGTTTCAGTTCATATCGTTCCCAACGTTGATTTCTCTTTGTAAGTAAGTTCTAACCACTTAAGTAACATACCACTTTGGGTTTTCTCAGTTATGGTTAATAATCCGGCTTTGCTCGAAATGTCATTGTAAATTAAAATTTAATTTGGAAATTAAAGCCTTAGTTCGAAGTGCTATAAGTAATATAAGAACATTACTTATGATATAGATATTAAAAATAAAATAGATTAAATTTCGTAATAATAAAATAGATCGTATTTTTTTTTATATGACATAGTCAAATTCAAGTGGGTACTGAAGAAAATGTCGAATTATTAGTAAGATATCAAATATTTATCGTCAACATATTTTTATGGAGGGAATTACATTTTAAAAAAATAAAATAAAAAATAATCTTAAAACCAGCCTCAAAATTTTTTTCTACTATAAGAAATCCCTTTATTAAATTTTTCGGGAAATCTAAAAAATAAATACAAATTTGGATAACAATTTCACTCGAAAACTACCAATGTTTTACGAATACTTAAAACTGAGTAAACTAAATTTTGAGTTGGTATAGGCTAAGTGATTTATTCTAGAGGGAGTATTTTTACACCCACATAAAAATATATATAAAAACTTTTTTTTATGCTTTTAAATCGGATTGACTGAAAACGAAATATAAAGGTTTTTTTTTTTTTTTTT
>NW_027107820.1:1536346-1543855 GCF_000696795.3 Halyomorpha halys | reverse complement strand
TAGGTTTAAAAGTTTTAAGTTTTCTTTTTTATATAGTTCCTCCATACGAAGGAACTGGAGGGAGGGAGTTAGCTGTGTATACTCTCATGATAATAAACAGAAACTCTGTACTAGTAGGATTACTTATCTCTAAGTTTGACAACAAACCAATTCCTATATATATGAGACGTTTGTAATAATAAAGCAGTTGTTAAAGTATCCTAGCCTTGTTACTCTGCCCGAACCCCCATCTATTTTAAGGTAATCATTCAGTCTTATCATAAGTTATATGCAGGCAAAATATGAATCCAACTATAATTTTATGGCTATACACTTCTAATCCCTGCGAGACTGAAGAAAATAAATAATTCTTTTCGGTTATAGTTTCGATGTAAAGGTTTTTGGGAGGTCAGAATCTAATCCTGGCACCATATATTTGTATAACAAAAATGGAGGCTAATTCATACAATATTTAAAATTTATTTGACAAGAAAGTGACTATATCTTAACGTTCATATATGTCCTTTGACCTATTAATAAAAATTAAATGTTTCGCTAATGGATCATGTCGTTTGTTGTATTTATGTTCTAGAAAATAATCATGACGTAGTCTTTTAAATACTTATAACAAGATATTCCCATCTTTCAACCGTAAAAATGTGTGCTATCATCAGGGCTTAAATTGGAACAATGATTATATGAGATATGAGTTATAAAACATATAGATAAAATAAATGGTAAAATTAAAACTCATTATAAATAAAAATAAAATAAAAAATTTAATGGTTAAACAGATACAAAATGAAAGATTCAAGTATCTGTATCTGCCTACCTTTCACTACCCCCTTATACCTAAGGTATTAGTGATTACCTTTCTTTGTATTTAAAAAAAATTATTATGAATATCTTTTCAGGATAAAACTTATCTGAATTTACTTTTTCCTCCTTATGTAACCATATTAATATTACTGAATCTGTTACTAAGTTATTACTTAATACTGATTAAGTTATTAATTATTACTTAATCATCGTTATGACGATGATAACTTTTATTTGTTATCTTTTATTATTATCACTATACAGAATGTTCCTGAGAGGATTGTAAATTCTTATACCTTCTCCAGTGAACCCCTCATGAATATCCTATGGAAATAGTATATATGTAATTTTTTTTGTTTTACGTATTCTGATTGTAAATTGGAAGTCAAATTCATACCTTTTTGATCCGACGCGTCCCGAAGGCGTAAACCACACTAAACCGAAAACAATTTTTTACGGATTTTGAGTAAACGGTGTAAAAATCAATAAAATATATTGAACAAAATCGTCTTAGAATGAAACTACTTATATGAATACGTCAGCATAATGTGAGTTTCCTCAACTGGAGGAGACTAAAATTGCTGTGACGTTGATAGTATTAATTAAAAAATACTTCAAATATGATTACGGATACTTGGGGTAAATTGTGTTCTGAAACGATTTTGTTTTTTAAGATTTCTCGAATTTCCACACCATCTGCCCGAAAATAAATAATTAAAAAAAATTTGGTGATTGATGTTTTCAGAATGCATCGGTTTAAAAAAAGTGATTGATATGAGTAAGTATGAAAATCGGACTTACTATCAGAATCACTAGAGTTGGGTGTGCTAAAATAAAACTGGAGAGGGTTAGAACGTTAATAATACCCTGAAAATATAGACCAAATACCATTATTACGACCCAATGAAAATCAAAATTCAAAGTATTATAGAGTATATGGGGCTGAAGCTGTATACTGGAATACCCGGTACATTAATTTTTTTATTATATTAATTTTTATCTAATACGTAAAATTAAATTAATATTGGAGGTTTTCTTTTATATCTTCCAAAATAAACAGCTTAAGCAGTGATGTTTCGATCTCTACTGGAAAGGATGCAGAATAGAGGAGAGGATAATTATGGGAAAGAGGTAGAGGGGGTTCTACACCATTACTAGGGTTCTATAATATTTAAAAATGGTTAAATATTAAACTATTACTATAGGTTATTCATATAAAAGTGGTTTAGTCAATTTACAATCATCTTGATATTATTTGTGTTAATATCAAATGACAGCTATTTGAGCTTCCTAGCCTATTTTGAATTTATTCGCAGCGATGGAAGAGCAAGAATTTTTTTTCGAAAATGCTTTTCATGTATAATTAAATTAAAAAATGACGAGATGGAAAAATAATAGTATATACAAATTAAATTTATAGAAAAAAAAATGAGAATAACATAATTAATAGCATACAGTCAGAATGTAAGTGTTTGACATGTAATTGTATATCTGTTCCTATAAATAAGTATTGATGGGTGAGTCTTTTATGTCCGATTCGGACCTTTGTTGGCTGTAATCCTGAACTGCCAATACACGTTGAATTACTAAGCATTTTACCTTCCAATAGCCGCGTCGGAGAATAAAGTACGTCTCTGGGGAATATTCCATTATATTCCACTCGTGGTTAAATTTGCGTTCTCGGCCCTGGTTTTTAGTGTTTTTCTAATCTTTCTATCTTTTATACGCGAATTCTTATATAAACTTATTATAACACTAGCTATTGATTCATTATTGCCCTAAATTCATTGATGATTGTTTTAGGAATCAACTTGGAAGAACAAAATAATTTTTTTAAGTTGGGTTAAATTTGAAAATTATTATATAGTTATAATAATTATAAAATTATATTTGTAACACGGTTAATTATTCTCTTACACAATAAATTTGCATAATTTTGTCTAGTGATACAAAGTTTGATAAGTTATACGTTAGCGATTGACGGGCGACGTAGCTGCCATCTCATGTCTATCAGAGGCTCAAGCGAGTATTTTTCTGAGAATAATTTTTCTTCCTAATGTTTTTTTTTTTTAATATTTATTTATTGCTATTTGCAACTGTACATTATAAAACATTTAGTAAATCTTATCTAAGTTAAATTGGAGTGTTACAGGGGTGTAGAGAAACTACCCATTGGTAGCACTCTAATGACATTTCACATTATCTGGTCTCGTGGCCATCTTCTTTTCAGACGCCTCGGAGGATTGTCAGGAATGGAAGAGGATGCAAGATTAGAAACTAGGGGGTTTGAGTGGTTAGAGAGTTTATAATGGAAGGAGTGATATCTGGTTCGGGCTAGATCGGTTACATAGAGAACATTAAGGTCTTTATGTATGATTTTATTTGTGACAAAGTAAGGAGCATTGAGGATTTTACGAAGGATTTTGGATTGTAAAGATTCAATACGAGAGGAGTTCAAAGGTTTAGTGGAGCCCCAAAGCTCAACTCCATATGTCCAGATCGGCCTTATTACAGTCATGTAGATCAGCCTTTTGTAATGTGTTGGAAGTTTAGACCGTTTGTCTATTAAGTGCTGTAATAGTCGAAATCGACGTGCAGTTACCTGCCTTTTCAGTCTGGCGTGAGGATTCCAGGTTAATCGCTTGCTTCCTAATGTTATTAGAAGCATCTTTCACTTTTCACTTTGAAAAAACTATTGTTGCCATGCAAATCACAAATAGTGTGTGGCTACTAGCTTTCCCTTACCTGCTCATTTCTGAAGTATGGAGGGTTATCCTAAAGGTAGCAAACCTATTCTAACCAGAGTGGAAGGGTCAAGTTTTCATTCCGTAGGGCCGCCACGAAATATAAGTCAATCCCCTACATCAGCCAGTTCCGAAGTGGCGCCCCTAGAAACCCGTTGCTACAAAGATGAAGCCTTAATCCCTTCTGCCACAAACAGCCTCAGTAGCTAATTGTTCCCAGATTGAAAGTAAGTAGGTTAAATCAAACTGGCAGATGAAGAATCGATCCATCATCCATCAATTGCATCATCTTTGCAATTACTAGGTTCGTGCTGTATCCTAGAATCCAAACAAATTGGAAAAAACGGTTTGTCTGACCTAGCCTGAATTTGTAGGGATGTGAGACGCCTGATGAGTATTGTTCTGAACATTTTATTATTGGTTCCAATAGCTAGTTCAGTTTCAACTATTAAAATTAGTTTATCATGTAATAGTACAAATTTTTTGTTGTGAAAATAGCCATTTACAATTTTTGGAAGTGATATTTTCAACTTACAAATCATTCTGTTCCATGACCAATCCGATCATAATTAGCTAGTAGTAAAATTATTGATCAATTTTAAGTAGGTTAAATCCTGCTTTAAAGAGTTTTCCAGACAATCCCTGTTATTACTTCACCACAAAAAGTATTTAGTTCGTACAGTTTCTCTAGGGCAGAGGTTTCCAAACTTTTTCGCATTGGCACCATTCTGGGACTGAACTAATTTCGCGGTACCCTCGTCGAGTTAAAAAAGTAATTAGGACACTATTTGAGGCTTAGAGTGGTTTACTATGTACGAAAAGAAAAAAAACAAAACATGCAAACTGAATGCTGGTATGTACTGTATATTTGCTATTTTACTTTTATGTTTAGAAAGTTGCTATAGCTCTCGGCAGGCCAGACATACGCTTGAAGTAATCCAGGGAGAGAACCACTGTCCTATAACGTGTGGAAGGAAGCACTTAACGTTTTAAAATTAATTTTAAAAAAATTGGGGCGAAATCAGTTGAACTAGGGATGTTTAAGGTGTATAATATTACTGTAAAACGTATACGTGTTTTAATTGATGTAATTGGTACACCAACCTCTATAAGTAAGTTATTGCAAGATAATAAGAAAAAATAAAGGAAGAGATAATCTATTATAATTCATATATAATGGTTTTAGAAAATTTGGTATTTTTTCAGCAAAGTTCAACATAAATAAAAAATAATAATTCGAAACCACAATGCAGCCGTTACTTTACCCAAAAAACATTTCAAGGAAGTGGTGAAATCAAAGATGAAGTTATCAATAGTGGCTCTCGATTTTTTTTATAGCAACAGTTTCTACAAAACGGCACAAGTCCTCGGTAATTTCCTTAGAAAGGGAAATAATAAAAAAAAAAAAAAAAGCAAAGGTAGAGTTTAATTCAATTAATTGTCCCACTTGATTAGTTGTTCCATGGTTTCTTTTATTACTTTTAATTTGTTTATATCAAAATAAAATAATTACCTCGTTTACTTTGTCAATTCTTATAATGGTGAAGTAATGAAGATGGCCAGTGCCGACTTGTCGCTGTTCCTGTCATTACTCTACGTGATTTTTTTATAATGAATATATTACTACTGTTTAATGATCATAAGCTGTTCGGTTATATGTGTTTAATACGGAACAGAATATTCATGAATTTTTCTAAAAGTTTTCTAAATAATTTAAATAAGTAAAAATAAATTAATTTACAATAGGTCTCTTTTCTGGTACGACCAATTCACATTTCCTAGCAATTCCAATGTACTAATTGAGTTATTGCAGCGCAAAGTTTTGCTAAAATTATATCTGAAACAAGCCTTTCTTAGCTGTAGGTTAGTGTAGGGCCTAATGTAATAATAATTAGATTTATGGTAATTATTAATTGCAATTAATTGGGATCAAGTATTAATCGATACGATGCGGTGGTTCATCAGTTAGTTCAACAATAACCAATTACAATTCAAATTACATTAATTTTAACTGAAATTTAAATTAGTATATATATAACAAGTATATATCATTCAATTCTGCATTAAATGAATATATTCACAAGGAAGACTGTATCATTAATACGAGTATCAAGGAGTCGTAACTATTATTACTGCTTCAACACCATATCACTTTTGATTCCAATAGCATGCGTCAATTCCACTTTATTTTCTCTATATTTATATAAAAACATATTTTTGTTTGTGACTCTATTACAACGGAGAAAGACTAGAGCAGGTCCAGAATTTCAAATATCTAGGAGCTCATCTCAACGAAAGGGGCTAAATTGATGAGGAAGTTTCTCAAAGAAACAATGCAGCTGGAAGAATATTTAGTTTACTTCGAAGAGGTTTCCTGGGCAAAAAGGAGGTGATAAGAAAAACTAAAATTTTAAAATAAATTAAAATTTATTTATTATGTAATGATCTACATAATAAATAAATCGACGTTCCTCACTATTCTTTACAACTCTTCCGCACTTCGAAACATAAGAGCCGGATCCAATCCGTGGAGATGCGGTACATTCGTAAGGTGGAAGGAAGGACACGACGAGATAGAGTACGGAACAGTACTATTCGGATTAATCTCGGAGTCAAAGTCCTAGAGGGGCGCAAGCTAAGATGGTTTGGACACTTCTACACTCCTTCGGATGGACCAGGAAAGAACTCCCAGAAAGACATATGAGACTCGCGTGGAGGGAAGAAGGCCAAGAGGAAGACTACTTATTTCTTGAGAGGAAAGTTTTAAGGAGTTCAGGAGGCGGGATATGGACTGGAGTAGGAGAAGGGTCCAAGAGCGAGATATCTGGATCAGGCTCTGCAAATTGTAATCCCACACTGCCCCAGCGGTAAAGGGGATAAAATGATTATGATGATGATGACTCTATTACACCTTAGACCTTAGATTTTGAATTAAAAAAGAACCCTGTATATTTTAGCTTGCCTTACGGTATTATATAGAGGATTGTAGATTTTAAGTAAGATTTAATAGATGTTATGTTCAAGTTGTGTGTTGTGCGATTTAATATAAACCAAAATGGATTTCGCACCGACGTGTTAGTTTTTGTATGTGTTTACAAATCCATTTCAATTGAATTTTGAAGATTCGTTCGATTAGCTTTTCTCAGGGATAAGAATCTTTCTATATATTTTTCAACTACATTTGGACACCTCCTTACGGTCTTCATTTGTAAAAATGTGCGGAAAGTCTGCATGTTTTTAGCAGAATAATATCATAAAAGTATAAGTGAATTCCATTCAAAATTCATTCGTCTTTTCAAGAGAAACTTTTCATAGTCTTTAGGATTTGAATAGCTCTTCAGCCCCAACGAATTGAATTAGAAGTTTGAAAATTTGTATGCAAATTAAGTTAAAATGGGATGAGAGAAAGCTTTGCTATCTCGAGACGTAATCATTTCCCAAGTATTATTAAAATAATTATATTACGTTTTGACATTGTGTTTCAACACTACGTCAGATTACAAGATCTCCATGCCACATCAGTGAGAGAACACTGCATACAGTCTTGCACATACCTACTTTAGAAGACCACATTAAAATATTATACAAAACATTCCTTGGCAAACTCTTACACCACACCAATTGACTAGTACAAGATATGGCTGTCCCGAGAATTCCCGACTTGAAAGGAAGAATCCCCTAAGAATTGAATGGAATCAATTTAAATCAGGAGGAGGTACCAACGGGTACCGGTCTCTATCATACTTCTCATCTCATTATTGTAATTTAGCTAGATATCACATTAGTTGGTTGTCTTCAACCTGAAGGGTGAAATAATAATTAAATTCAATGTATATATATATATATATATATTGCCGTGTACGGGGCTCGGGGTTTCTAAGCCCGAGTAGGGGTTCCCCGTACAGGTATTATATTGAAATGTATTCATATATTAATGTATTTATATTATGTATTTGTATTTATATTG
>NW_027107820.1:1523977-1535174 GCF_000696795.3 Halyomorpha halys | reverse complement strand
ATGGAGATCTTTGACCGAATACTGTGGTACTGGGACCATAACGCGATACATAATAAAGGTATATAGCATAGGATCATCAGTTCTAAGCTCGGCCTGCAAGTTGCCTCCAACAGGCTGAAGGGCCTGTCATACCCGAGGGGAGGGTGAAGCGTAGTTCTCCGGTATGAGTATTAATCCCTCATGGGCGGCCACCCATCCTATTACTGACCACGCTCAAAGTTTCTTATGTACTTTTATTTATGAACAAATACAGTGAGAAAATAAAATATTGGTGACAGCTCACAACCTTCCTTCTATGAAAACATTTTTGTTTGCTATATACTTTGATATAATTCCCTTTAGAATAAATCCGCTCTCAAGGACAAAACCAAGATATACGAATAAAAATTAGTCCTAACACAAGTCAAAAACTACTAGACCTGCTCTTCGTTTTTGAAAACTCACAATTTCAGTTACATTAAATATTTAAATCTCCAGTTCATCTACATAAGTCATGAATACAAATTTAAAAAGTAAGCCGAACTTTTAGATGAATTTTTAGAATTTAGACGAAAATGATTCCCTTGCCCCATAAACCTTCATGATACGTAAATTGGCAACGGCGGAGGTAAAGAGGGGATAAAAAAAACACAGTTTACAAAAAATATGTTCCGTTTTTTTTAAAACTTTTTGAGAAAAAAAAAATCGCTGATCTTTTATTTGGGAAATGGAGGTAGCTTTATGGCTGTATAAAACCGATGGAAATATTAATAAAGGCTTGAAGAGATAAAAAAATATACCATTTGAGACAGTTTTTGCTTTATCTATAACAATTCTTCCACTATGGATGCCTACGCTAATTTCTGTCCGAACATGTTATACAATTCTAAATAATCCAGGAAGGGTTTTGAATATAAGGAAATGAACGGAAATGTCCTCTAATAACAAACAAAAACTGGTTAACTAAATATATATACATATTTACAAATAAGATCTTATTTACTTTCAATTATGACAATGTTATATAATGTATGGTTGTACAAATAGATAAAAGTCAAATGGAAGAAGGATGATCCCAACGTACAGAACTTAGTTGAATTACTTGAGTTTTATCCTAATTCAGAAACCCAACACTCTCCACTCCCTGCAATTAAGAGGCAGAGAGACTGGAGACTTTATTGTCTCATAGGCTGACAGTTCTCGCCCTATAGAAGCCTTGACTGATCTTATTAAATATATGAAACCAGCTTTTAACATCGAATTTTATAAAATGTCTTAAGGGAATTAGAAAGACAAATATTTTGTGAAATTCGGATATGTAAAAAAAAAAGAAGCTTATAATGAAAGTTGTATATTACGTTAGTACTTACGAGTTGAGTAGTTAGAGGTACACGTATTTCAATTATTTAATTTTTTTCTATTTCTAAATTAAAAATAAAAAAAAATCTACATTAAGAATAATATATTACTTACAACGTAATATATATAACTATATTAGCCTAGGAGTAGATGTCAACTAAAATACATATAATATTATGCAATATCTAATATTATTATATTCAGTATAAATATGAGCCCTCGATAATCTTCTACTGCCTTACAATGCAATAACACGGATGAGAGAGAAGCACTGTGATCTCCTCGAGTCCTACTTTGTCATACAAGTGGGAGGGATAAACTTGGCTCGGAGTTCTTCGGCTGAGT
Source organism: Halyomorpha halys (assembly GCF_000696795.3). Taxonomy (NCBI): domain Eukaryota; kingdom Metazoa; phylum Arthropoda; class Insecta; order Hemiptera; family Pentatomidae; genus Halyomorpha; species Halyomorpha halys. The sequence continues at coordinate 1,533,491 of NW_027107820.1, read as the reverse complement.
GTAAATATTATGATTAAGTCGATGTTTTATTTATTTTTCTATAAATTCATTTATTTATATTCTTGCAAATATGGTATAAATGATCTCTTTTTTACCATTCTACTGCCATTTAATTTTAATGGCAAAACGTATTATTTCTTTTACGACTTACAGAGTTATATCGATTCATTAATTTCATTCGGAACAGTAAAAAAAAAAATAATAGTATCAAATAGAAAGTTTCTAGTTTTATCTTATTTTTTAAATCTAGCTTAAACTGAACTAGGTCAACTTAAATTTATTAATTTCATGGAGTAAGTTTTTAAAAATGTGTATGTTGTTTAAATCCCCAATCGATGAATTTATTTAAAGCAAAATGTTCTGCCGAAAATTCATAAGTTTCTATCTATTTTTGTTTTCCAGTATTCGTTTACCAAGTATTGTCTTTCGTCAGCTTTACAACGTTATTTAGACCCCACTGGTTTGTCTGATCATAATGTCTTTTATTTCCATTAAATACCACAATCTGATAGCTCTTGAAAAGAAAAATTGTAAAACATAAACTGATAGACGATATAGCGGCTAGACAGTAGTTGTTATCGGGATAGTTCGGGTGCGATCGGGAACCGTCGGGACGGCCCGCCCCAGCCGTATCATCAGTCCTCCCCCAACTGCCGTATACGTCGGGCCTAGCGTAGGCTGTCGCCTTCATGTCTCCCGCGTAATTCAAACACGACGCCGCGTTAAGTTCTGTAAGTATATGCCATATATAACCATTGCCACATTGTGAAATTATGTGTTTTTACGCTTTCTGTTTATAAACATATGTAATCTAAGAAGAAAAAAAAAAAGGATATTCAAAATTCTACCCAGTATTTTTAAATAATTCGGAGTTTTCTTCGATGAGATCAGGATTAATAAGTAGTCTAATAGACTCTATATGAATAAAGTGGAGACATTTATTCCTGAATACATCAAATGTTCATAGGACATGAAATGAATAGAAATTACAATTCAGTTATTGCAATTTCTATTTAAAATAACAAGTGATTAATAATTTCTCCTGATACTGCAGCTGAACTCGATAGTGACAGCATTGATTTTCAATTATTGCAGAAAGGTGGTTAGTTAATATCTTTATCTTATGCCCCACAGTGTCACATCAAAGGCAGACTATATGGAATAAATACAATTACTTATAGTGATGAATTTTATTGCTTATTTACAACCTTCAAGATGATCATTGGTAAATACATTTATTATTATCAAATAAAAATATATTTAAGGAGTTTTCTATCAAAATTTAATATTTCCACTTCCGAAAAGTATGGAGTTTTAAAATTCGATACCAAAAACTTAATTTTATTTGGAAATTTATATTTAATCTTGTCTAATAGATTTGGCAAATCAGTATTTTTAATTAAAATTTAATTTATCTAGATGAGATACTAAGGTAATAATTTTTTAAATAATATGTTTTAAAAAAAAGTTTATAAAAAGAAATATATTGACTTTGGACTAAAAACTTTTACGTTAGAACAGACGATGTGTCGAAAACTAAACAAAAATCACTAAGCACATTTTGGATATAATTATTAATATATTATTTTGATTTTTTTGTTCTGGAATGTTTGAAAATATAATGTTCCCTATATTTATGTAATCGATTTTAATCATGTCAAGTTTTATTTTATTCGATTTATAAAAAAAAAAAGGAAAATATTTTTATAGTAAGTGATAAACAAATTTCATTAATTATGAATTTTTTTTTATTAAACTAAAAACATTTTAAATGGTATTTGATTTGATCTTAAATTTGTAGCTTTTCTTGAATGGTGTGTTATAAAATGTTGCCTAAACCGAATTGAACTAGAATTTTCATGTTATAAGATGTTGCAAAAACCTGAAAAATTTCTCTCATTTTTTTTTAAGTTTATCTCAGACACAAATTGTTTATGAGCTTTCCTAATTAATTAGATGATTCAATTATTAAATATATTTCTCTCCAAAACACATCTTGATACTAACAGAGCTACAGCACTATATTTTCTGTTTTCATTATTTATTTTTTTGAATTAGAAAAATATCTGTTCATCATTGTGTGACAGTAGACTAAGATCCTTCTATATGGGTTCCGTCGTAATTTGTCTTCTACTTCCAGTTTCTGAATGGAGTAAAAACTTGGGTGGTCATAATTTCCTGTCACATTAAAAAGAATATTTGACTCTTTAACTATAAATTTTAATTTATTTATTTGTAAAAGTTAAAAGAACGATAATTATAGCCCTAAAATATATTACAATTATTTATTCGGGGATATAAATTTGCTTAACACTACTAAATTTGTGAATATACATCGAAATTAGTTTCAATTCAATACTCCTTTTTTTTTGTTCAAATTAAATATTCCGTTTAATAAAATGTTATGTTTTGAATTTTTCAGTGAACAAGGCTGAAAGGTATTTTAAGGCACTCAATAATAATGCGGTGAATGGTTCTCTAATTACAATTTTTTTCTCATTAGTAATAAGGGCAAATTATAACGGAAAAATTCGATTAAGAATTTCGAGACCTACCTTATCCTTGGAAATATATTTATTTATCCGTTACGTGTTTAGTTAAAGAAGGCATAAATTGGCTGAAACGATATCACTAAAAATGTTTTGCCTCTATTTTAAAAAAATAATAATTATTATTACTGATTATACTGATAGGTTGATAGAATGTTATAATGGCAATTAATGGTGAGAAAATTAATTTTATTTCGAATTTTTTACTCTATGGCTAATATAAAATATTTTTAACTATCGGTTAGGTAAAAATGAAATTGTGAAATATGTAAAGTTAGGAATCAACTTTGAAAATTACCGTTATTGTCTTCAAATTTTCAAACGAGAATAAATGTATGTCATTTTTACATTTAAAAAAATCATCCAAATCTTTTACTATTAAAATTGTTGTTTATTTGATTATTTAAAAAAATTAATTTGACTAAAGTTCGTCAAATTAGGCATTTTATTTTATGAGGGAATTTTATTTGGTTAAATTTAGAATTTATTTACAATATTTTTCACTATTCTTTATGTAGGAGGTATTATTGTAAAATGTTTTTAAAATCTTGAAACCTATCCTAATTCACATTACTTGTCTACTCTAAAAATGTTAATAACACTTTCATAAAGTATAAATTTACTGCAGTTACGTGGATTAATTTATTTTCGCGCAAATATTTCTTCCTATATATTACGTTAATAATTAACACTATTATCCCTGTAGCTATTGGTTTATATTTCGGATTAGTTAATAAACGTTTTGGAATTTAGATAGCATTGAGAAGAATTTTCGCCTTTTTTAATTCTTGCTTATGATAACAAAATATTGCTAAATATAGATAACTACCGTTTGAGCTGATATCTGTTTTTTTTTTCATAACTCGGTTGGAGGAAACTGTTCAGTAGGTCCTGTGCGAGATCAGCATGTTGATCCTACCATACCACATCAGCTAAACCTTATCTGATACTAAGTTCCTGACTTGCTAGATGACATCAAATATTTTAAGACCACCAGAGTTTATTTTAATTTTTTCTCGGTGCATTAGAACTTTTAGCAGACGATAATTATTTAAAGTAATATTTACCTCCATTATCACAAGGTTTACAACGATAACTATTATATCATTGGTTTTACTTCGCGTTTATTTCTGCATTTCTAAGTAATGCAATAACTTTCACTATTTATTTATTAATTTATGTAATATTTATATTTAATAAGAAAATAATATGCAAATCTAATCTCAGTAGTTTAATTTCAAATAAATGTTTTAATGCATAAGTAACTATTAATAAATCCATTTTATTTAAATGGTAATTAAATTATTAAGTGGATTAATTATTAGTAACTATTAATGCATAAGTAATTATTTACTTATGCATTAATAATGGTAAGGAAAGTAAAAAATTTATTTGAAATTAAAATACTGAGATTAGATTTTCATATTATTTTCTTATTAAATATAAATATTACATAAATTAATAAATAAATAATGAACATATTTTTAAATTATTATTATTATTTATACAGAAAATATTACACATTTTATATGTGATTTCAGAGTGGAACAATATTGATTCTTAGAGAGGTAAGACATTGATTAAGATAAGAGATTTAGAAATGAATATAGAAAGATCAATAATGACTGACATGAGATAGATCAGAATTTCAATAAAGTATTCGCTTAGGATAACTTTATGAACAAGAGTGCTGGTACTACGCCAATGTTTAACCCGGCCCCGTATTGTTTAATAAAATAAGTACAAGAGAATTATTCATTAATTTTTTCAGTGAATTTATTTTTCAAGAGAGATGAAATACAAAACAATATCTCTTAATTTAAAAATAAAAATTAATTTAGAAGTTATTAAACAAAATTTTAAATATTTTATGTATGACTCAGAGTGGAATAAGACTGATTCTTAAAGAGATAAGATAAAGGATAGATTTAAGAAAGTAATTTATTAACTTTTCGGTCAAGGTTATTTTTCAAGAAAGATAAAATTAAAATAAATAAATTAACTAACAGATCTCATTTAAAGTAAAGTAAATATTAAATTTAAAAAAAATATTATTACTATATAATATTCTTCTTACTATTTTTCTTGGAAAGATAAGACAAGATAACGACTAAGATAAAGTATTGAAAAGCAGGAATAGAGAATTCATTGATGAAAGATAAGCAATGACTTAGAATTCCATAAGGACGTAGCAAGAAAGAATTCGTTAAAGATAACTTCATATAATGAACAAGATTATAGATATTGGAAAAAATTTTAACTCGGCTCTATGTATAATATAGATACGAGCGAAATATAAATCTAAAAAAAAAACAATTCATCAACATTTTCGGTGAAGTTTCTTTTTCAGCAAAGATTTCCTCTTAAAGCACAATGATAGTGTGGGAACACAAACGGAGACCCTGTTATTCGGCGAACGACTTAAGGAAAATTACGGTAGTTGTTGAACTGTCTCAGGATGGAGGTTAAACGAAAGGGTGCCTGAGATATGTCATAGTTCTAGGATGGTTTTTTATCCATCGTGGCTCCAAGGTTGTCGAAGAAGAGACAGTCAAGGATTAGTTATTGGTACGCTTTGGTTTGAAATGTGATTAGTTCTCTTAAAGAAAAATTAATGGATTTTTTTTTAACCTGCAACATTTTCTCCCTTCACTTCGGCTAAGCATGGAAGGAGTAGTATAAGCCAGCGCCGTTTTCCAAATCTGCAAAAATAAATTAACAATAAAATCACTGAAATCAGACAAACTTGATTGTAATTAATTTATAAATATTTTTTCTTAAAAATTCATTATTAATAGGAAAAAAATAAGAACTCTATACATCTCCTATTCTTCTTTCTTAATATTGATAGATTATTATTCCAAAACCTGTATTCATATAAAGAAAGCCCCCCTTTTTTTTTTTTCTCAAAATGATGAGAAATCGATATAGTCAGGTATTCATGTAGAAAGTGATAACTGTTTCTGAATATATTTTTGGACCTAAATAAATTTCAACCTTCGAGATATAGTGTATACTGGTGTTTTAAAAAGACAATTATTATTTTTTTATAAACCATTTTTTTTTCTTAGGCATCGTTACGGATATACGCTTATTAGACATTAACGATGCCTAATATTTTATAATGTATATAATAAAATAAAGAAGCATTAGAAATATATTAGGTTTGTAAGAAATTTCAATTAATAATTTCAGATACAACAGTAATTTGTGTTACGTGTGGTTTCCAGAAGTGTATATTTTTCTATTAATTTGGGATTTTAGTGTAAATAACACAGGTAGTAGAAATATTTTAGCATAAATGATTATATGCATATCTTAGATATTATCTACGAAGAATTTTTATTCCTTATTATGAATTATGAATAAATTTTATACTGCTTGTAATAAAAACATAAATAGAAACTAATGAATTACTTTTATTAAAAAAACGAATTTAAAAATAAACCTAACGTTTTGATTCATAGTTTCTTACAGAAAATACTAGACAGCTTCGTTAAAAATTTAAAAGGGCATTCATTCTTTGCAATAGCTTAAACTGCTAAATAAATTTTATGCATGGTGAAATCCAGTTCGTTGTTGTAAAATAAAAAAGGTAGATACTAACAATTGTCAGAAAAGTATGTTTTGTACTTTACAATGCCGGGAAAATTGTTTTTGTATAAAGAAAAAATTAAATTTTTTGTGGACCTGGAATGTTCCTGATTGTGTTTTACGTAAGTTAAACTAATTGGTTTCAATGACAATTCTAGTAAAATATAACTAATGAAAAAATACGAAAAAGTTTCTTGAATTCTTCCGGTTTTTAGTTATATGTTTTGCTATAATATAATATATAAATATTTTTTAAATCGTCAATATTGCCCTAAAATTTCTCATCCTACTATCTTAATTTATTCGGTGTACAAGTTTACATTACATACCCATTGTCTAATTCAAACGAAAATATTGCTTAAGTGATCTGTGACTCATATTTATTCTTGACCATTTTTGCTAGCTATCATGTCATTAGTATATCATTTAACTGCGCATAAAATATAAGATAGGTAACAACTATGTCAATATAGGATTTATTATCTTACAAGTTGTCGTCACATCCTAATCCTATTCAAATATTATCATAATTAACAGTTATTCCTGATAGCAATGCCTTATCGATTACTCTCTACGATATTCTAATATAACTAACTGTAGAACCTCAGTCATAATTCAAAAAAAGGCAAGATTGATTTAGAGGTTGTTTGACGTAGAAGAAGAATCAGTGACCGATGGTCCAGTTTCACCTGTGCCGGCCACCTGTTGCTATATCAATAAACCAAATATAGCTGTATAATATGGTATAATGTTTGTTCGGATTGTTTGTATTGTTAGAAAAATACTTATTTGTTGTTTGCACGTACAGAAATTGTAATAACTGAAATTTTTGTCCATGTTAAAGAATTAAAAAAGAAAGGTTGATAGAGTATTATACATAATTTAGATTTATTTTATGCATTAACTTTTGTTTCGTGGTATTGAGTATTGTCAATACTAATAAAAATATTTAATTTATAATGGTAATTTACAAATTGAATCTATAAATAATTTTTTATTAACCGCTAAATATTACTTTAGTGAATAGAAAACCGTAGATCTGAAGGATATTTTTAGAAAACCGTAGTCCTTATCTATATATATTTTTAATTTATTTATTTGATACCAGATCGGCCTGGTGGGCCTTACATGCTTGATACACCCTTTTTTATTTTTTTTTTAAACAATTGATTATGAGGGGGGTTATTCCCGTACAAAAGAGACACCCCTAACTATATACAACGTTATAATAAAAAAAACAAAATAAAATAAATAGATAAAAATAATACTGCATTCGTAGACCTAACAAAACTAGCAATAGTCCTGTAATGGGTAAAAAAAAAAATCAACAAGTTAATGTAAAAAAAAAACGAAGAGAGAGAAAAATAATAGTAGTGTGGATAATAGAATTAATAAATAAATAAGAAAAAGATAAAGAGAAAAAACAGAAATTAAAATAAAATAAACCTTTAGAGTGACAATAACAGAACTGATTAACATAGAATTTATAACAGAATGCCCTACATCAGTCTGGGCTTCAGTCTTCGGGTTGAGGTTAGGTTTCCCAAGTTTTAGGTCACTGCTCCTTTAACTGTCGGTAAATGGGAGTGAAACTTTATGAACCGTTTTTTGATGTAATCCTCTTTAGAAGAAATATTTTTATTGATTATTCATTTAAACTGAATAATTTAATTCGAAAACTGGTAATGACATGAAGCGATTGAAAATAAATCTATTTTAGCTAAACACATTTAATAATACTAAAACTCAATCATTAGAGTATTCCTTCTTCATTCTTTTTATTCTTGAATCATGCAATACATCATTTTAAAAAACAAAACAAAAAGAACTAAAATTTATATCCATAAAAGGTTCAATGCTTGTTAAAAATACTGCACTTTTTGTTTCTGATTTGCAAGCACGTTAGGATCCACACTTAAGTTCAAAGTTTTTTTTCTAATCATAGAGAGGCTGGGTGTGCCCTCGAATGATTTAAGGCTTAAATTAGGACCAGAAGGGAACAAACAGCGGAGTGATTTTGCGAAAAAAAAACCTGTTGATTTTCCATTTTTTTTTTACATTAGACCAGTTTTGAAAACGAATCCTCCTATTTCTGTCATTTTATGTTCAATCAGGAATAAATTTTAATAATGTATTAATTTTATTATACTTAATATTTAATTTTCACTTAGGTTATAGACGCTTCATATACTAATATGATGTGAAGTGCCGAAATTTAGATTTCGGAGATTTAAATCAATGAATTTATAAAACTTGTTTTATATTAATATTAATAAACTTAACTGATGTAAATTTTATAGCAAGAGCAGGTTAAGATAATTTTTCGACTTCTTTAAGTGAGTTTATGTAACATTCCATTCCGTTTTAAAAAATGTTCATTTGCAGGAATTACAGCTTATCAAATCAGGTATTTAATTAATAATCTATTTTTATTTTTATTTTAATACATGATTATTTTAATTTTTATTTATACATGAAACATTTTATGAGGTATTTTTTTCAAATTCTGCAATACATTATAAAATTATATAATATTTACCTACTTATTATAATTAAAATAGCATCTTAATATAATGTATAATTTATCTAATTCAATTAAATGTTGATTCCATCCTACTATGTATGTAATTATGTTTATCTCCATATAAATTAGTTAATGACAGTTAACCTTCATTAAACTAATACCAATGGAGGTGTTATTATGGTAATTCAAGGTACACCAGTATTAGTGAGGCAAGTAGGTAGATTGTGCTTCTAACTCCAAGGACCCGGGTTTATCCAGGAATCCGGCAGACAGATAATTATCTATTCTGTTACTCAAGCCGTGAGTATACACTGTGGGTTAGGGAGCCCTCCTGGGTGTCACTCAGTCTCTTAATTAGGGAAAAATCTGGGAGTGGAGCGTGATTATAACAAAATCACCTCCTAGCAGAACTGTTGGTCTAGTAATAGAACTTCCTTACAAAGTACTTACTACTTAAAAAACTTACCCTTCATGGGTTGCAGTGGTACTGATATATAAATATCAAGAGGAATTATTGCGGTAAAAAACATTTTGGATTCGAGTTTTTGACAGAAATACACGTTTTGAGGTTCCCTATGTCCAAATAATTAAGTCTTGCAAAATGTGTGTATGTGAACCTAGCTTATCCCCATTGTAATTTTCTAAACAAGGCTTAAATAACGAATTTTTAAAAAATCTTACTCAAAAGGACTTTTAATAATTTTTTTTAAATGATTGATGAATATAAAGTATGAAAAAATTGATAAGTCGAGGAGATAAGAGGAAAAAATATTTTTCAAGGTTAAAAACACATTTACAGAAATATGAGTATGTATTAATAATTATGAGAGATAGTTGACCGTGGATG
>NW_027107820.1:1521108-1522802 GCF_000696795.3 Halyomorpha halys | reverse complement strand
TTATCGAAATCGAAGGAATGATTTAATAAAATAGAATGTTCCGCAAGTTTAGAGGCAGAATGGTTATGAGAAGAAATGGAATATTTGTGTTGTTTTATACGGTCTTTTAGAAGATTTTTGGTTTCGCCTATGTAAGCAGAATTACAATTAAGGGTGGAGCAAGGGATGCGGTATACAATATGTGATCGGTGTATAGGAGGGATAGTGTCTTGAGTATGTATTGTGTAGAACCTATGTTACTATCTTTATATACCTTTGGAAAACAAAAAAAAAATTCAGAAAAAAATAACTTTCAATCTAGAAAGTCGTAGAACTTACAATCAAAAATAAAAGATCTGTTCAAACACGAGTTTGGCAATTATTTTGCCGACACAGGCGGAGTGCGTTTTTCCGCATCACCGATCTGATAAATCTTTTCATGTCACCATAGTTATTTTTTGATTTCACTAATCCTATATATTATCCTGTCAGTATACAGGATGACTAAAACTGCATAATCATTCTGCGTATTTTCAATATCGGTATTATATCAATTTAGCATTGAATAAATGACAAATATTGTAATTATAGTAAGGTGTAATAGAGCTAAATTGATTATAACTATAAGATTAATATTATAGAAGTAGTGACAAAATAAAGAAAATTTTGCTGAAACTGGTGACCTCGGTAAAATAGCCTCCAGAATTTTTTTTTAAATAGTTTATGTGAATGTAAATTGGTTTTTATGATTGTCCATAAGGATGGCCGAACTGGTCGGAACGTTGGACTTTGGAGAAAATAAAGAATGTTTTAAGATTTTAATTTGGATAAAACTGATTTTATTCCAACAAATTGAATAAATGGTCCATACTAGAATGTTTATTTAAGAAAACTATTATATTTTATTCATACTTTTAAAAAAAAATAAAATTCTAAGTCAAACTAGGGTGGTAAGGGAACTTTATGTGATGTACACAGTGCTATAAAATTTGTTTAGTAATTAAAGTAGTTATTAATTATTAAAAATTTAATTAAATTCTGGTTCCTAATTAAATAAATTCTTTTGACAATTTAATAATATTGTTCCTGATTAATAACATTAATTAGGATAATGATTGCAAGTAGCTTTGCACGGAGGAGCTTCTTAATATTGGTTTAAATTCGAGCATTTCCTAGAATTTGTGTTTAATCAGGACTCCGGGATACTTACCATTGACCATGCCGAGATGAACTCGTAAATAAATTAACGTAATTAGAGTCTGGCAAGTTGGTGCTATTACCATGTATTATTCTCGTTCTGTCGATGATAGTGTATTGGTTGTGTACTGTGAGAGGGAAGTTTGTTCAACACTTCACCTACTCACGCCATGCTTAATAGGTAGTGTGTAATAATAAGTAGGGTAAAACCGAAGACATTATAATAACCAATAGAGTCATTACTGTTGTTAACAAAGTTTAAGAACATTTCATTTTAATGACAGTTTGTTTTATGCGTTTTGTAAAATTAAAGACACTTAAGCGACTGCGCGAAATTGCAAAATCCAATTTTTTTTTTATTCTGTTTGACGTTCTATATCGATTATAACGTTGTAACGTAAGCTCACAACTATAGCAAACGAATTTGATGGAATTAATGTCTATGTCACTTTTCCAAGTAAAATTCACTGTGAAGAAATACACACACACACACACACACACACACACACACACACACA
>NW_027107820.1:1509926-1516028 GCF_000696795.3 Halyomorpha halys | reverse complement strand
CACACACACACACACACACACACACACACACACACACACACACACACACACACACACACACACATATATATTCTTTTATTCTAATACCAGACCTGGTAGGCTTTACATGGTTGATGAAAGAGGTCATTTTTGTATTTTTTTTTCTAACAATTGATTATGGGGCTATAGTCCCATAATACAAAATACATCCCTAACTATGTACAATGTTTAAAAAAATAAGATAAAATAAATAGATTAAAATAATAATTCTTAATAAAAGATAAAAGTAAAATTAATAACAAAATAACGACATTTGTAGACCTAACAAAACAAACAATAGTCCTCTAATGGGTAAAAAACAACAAGTTAATTTGAAAAAAGACGGAGAGAAAAAAATAATAGTAGTGTGAATAATATAATTAATAAATATAGAATTTATAACAGAATGTCCTGCAGCAGCCTGGGCTTCAGTCTTCGGAATGAGGTTGGACTTCCCAAGTTTTGTGTCACTGCTTCTTTAACTGCCGGTAAATGGGAGAAAAACTTTATGAACCGTTTTTGATGTAATCCTTTATTGTCTCTATTAGTAATTCTCGATGCAATTGGCTGTTTCTCACAAACAGAGGAGCGTCTACTGCAATTCTTACGATTTTATTTGGAAAATATTGTATTTTTTTCCTTTTCATAAAGGATGCCGCTTCCCGGACTTGACACCATCCATCAGCAGTGGCCTGATGATTGTTTTAAAAATAAGAATAGCTGTTTATGTTTTTATTTGGATTTTTTATTTAGGGTAGGATATAGCATTGTTAATCTTGCTTAGGTTTAAGGTAGTTTGATGTTGATGTAGTGGTTCCAGGTGTAAGGCGTTGATCGAGGTGAATTCCCAGGTATCTTACTGTTTCACTGGCAAGATTCCATTTTACATTTTTACCTTTGAGGATCAATTCTGGTGGGTCTGGTGGGCGCCTGAGAGTAAAAACTTTCATCCGTTTGGGATCAATAATTATAGAATAAGCAATCATGAAATATTAGTCAAAAAAAGGTTATGTGAAAAACAAATTGAGAGATTTGTAAATCAATTATTGTATATACTGTTAATTCAATCAACAATAATGAACTTTTTCTAGTACAGAAATAAATAAAATAAAAAAAAAATTGCAAGTGAATTTAAAAAAAAGCTTGAACTGCCACGCTATGGTTAAATTTATTGTTGTTTTTATATCCAATGGAATAATAACAACAATTTGTCTTATTGAAAATTAAATAAAAGCATATTTCTCTACAAAATATTAATTTGTGATATAAAGAGTTATTTTTTTCATATCCTATTGTTGAGAGATATGTCATTTGTTTTATTATCATTGCAATTCACAATTAGAACAGGATATCGATATCATTGAATATCCGTTTCCTTTTCGATATCTGATATTTTGACATTGATATGAATTTATTGATCGTCATGAATTTTCTTCAACAATGTCGATTTTCTCCAAGTCATTACAATGTATTAGAAGTTGACACTTCCCCTATTTTCCAACGTTTTAAATACTAATAATAATAAGAATTAATCAACAACGTACTGTAATATCATATAATCGTTCCACAATTTTAATTTTACTGTATAAAGAAATATTAAGGTAACTGTTTTATTAATTTTAATGATGTCTTTGCTAAATCATTTTTCATTTACATTCGATGTTCTTGCCGAAATTCTCTGAAAACTTGCTTTGATAGACGTTTATTCACTTTGTTTTCAATTACCTAATTATAATAGGATATTTCCTTCCCCAAGGATATTGTTTGCCTCTGATGAATACATTTAATAACATAAAAAACCTGAACAAACTTTCCCAGTTGGGATCGACGAAGGTACCGCAATAATTGTCGCAGAGTGGATTGGACAATCTCAGTCCACTATCTCCTCTTTCGACTGCCCAGCCGATGCCCTTTATCATTAATTCCTTTTCATGTTCTTTCTTTCCTTCTTCTTATCTTGTTTATTTATGTCCAATCCCCTTCCTGATTTATCTTTTATTTCCTCAGTTTTATTTTCTTATTGCAAGGCCATAAATTTTTGGTACATTTCTTTTTATTTCAATGTTCAATGGGTATGGTAAAGGAAAGTGCAATGCTCCATTTCAAATGATTAGCAGTTTTTGTGTTCATATTTAATTTTAAAAATTGAATTAAAAAAATAATCAATGTATAACCTTTTATTTACTTATTTATAATATCGTCATTTTTTGTTAGAATCCTCTACATAGATCAGAAGAAATTTCATTTTAATAATTTCTTATGATATTTTTTTACGAATGAATATCAATTTTAAAAAAATAATGAATTATGCAGAGATAGGTGAGTATTACATTACATAAAATTTTTTATTAATTATATTAATGTGCATACTTCAATTCGATGGCAGTAAGTAGCAGTAAATGAACAGTAATCAACATTATAGTGGAGAATGTGTTGCACAAAATTAACCCGAATACAAGTTTGGTTTCTTAATGATGGGATTTGCTCCAGCATTTTAACACACCACCACAAATAATATTAACACCCCAAACTTTATATTAAACCCAGCAATTCTTTAGAACGAATCTCTGATCCAATATAAGGAAGCTGAAGAGAAGGTTACATGTATACATGTGTAAATATTAATTCAGTTGGCAAGCTGGGAAAAAAAACTAATTTTTTTTTTCAATTAAATTTATTGTTGAGCTGACGTTTTGAGGCGAGGAAACTTCCTTAAGGAAAGAAATTCAATTTTTGTTATTTTTTTTCTTTTATCACAGCGCTGTAAGAAAAAAAAATTCTCGCGCGGATATCGATTTTGAGAGATTCAAGTGTTTTTGAAACATTCAATGAAAAGTTATATTTTTCTTCACCAACCCTATTTAATTATACTTTGCCGAATTATATTTCATTAATAAAATAAATAGATAATTTATATAATGAAAATATAATTGAAGAAATAAAAGAATAATCATAAATAAAATGGAAAGATAAGTTAATGCATGCATAGTTCATTGGCGAATGTCTAGGAATGTTCTGTCTTCAGTCTTAGAGGCAAAGTTGAATTTCCTCCGTTGTAACAGTCCGAGAGCCAGTGAGAAAAATTGAAATTATCTGAAGAAAACTTAGATAGCATTTTTTAAAAATCTTACACTGCATTGTCAATAAAGAAATGATAGTTTACCAGTAAGATCATGCATTTTACAAAGCCTAAAGAGTAGCAGTAAATGCCCCTTGGTTTATAAGAAACAATTAATCAGTTTCAAAAACTACAATTTGAGTTAATATATTAATTAAAAAAAAATGCTTTACACAATTCCATCTCCGTTTACTTGGAGTTAAACAGTAGTCGCTTATAGTCCGAGACCCCATGAGAAAAAAATGGATGTTATTTACAAAATTTTCATAAACCAAATATTTTGTCAAATAAATTGATTCTGTCAAATATGGGAACTACTTCTCCTAGTAAGTTAAATGTTATAAAATAATTTATGGTACATTAAACTATTTTTAATTTGAGCGGCAATCGACATTTGTATGTGTAAAATGTACATAAATTCACGAAACACTGATTTTTCGTTATGAAATGTTGAAATATTTTTGATAAATTGTATCTCTGAAATTATTGAACATAACAGCTCTATTAGGGCTCACACTTTAGCAAATTGACTAATTTGAATGATATTCTACTAAGTTTTTGTGTTTTTTTTTTTTAGTTTTCATGGTGATAAGAAACCCAAAATAAAAAATGAACGAAAATTTTAGGTTTTCCTCAAATGAAATAAACCTCAGGGGGCATGTATCATAAATATTTCAATATTTTTTAAAAATAATATTTACTGTATCCCTTGTATAGTATATATAAAAACTAGACCATTTTCTGAAAGGAGATAATACGATTTTATTTTAATTAACATAACTCAAAAATTAAGTATTTGCCTCCATTTTTTCAGATAGCATGTTCTGACTGGCAGACTCTCATTTCTTTATTGATAATGCAATATAGATTCAAAAAAGTGCCATCAAAGTTTTTTTAAATGACATTTTTTTCTGACGGGCTCTCGGACTATAAGCGACTTCAGCTTTAACTCCTATTAAATGGGAATGGAATTGTGTATAGGATTTTTTTGATTAATTACTTTATTTACACCAATTGTAGTTTTCGAAACTAATCAACTGTTTTTTGTAAACCAAGGGGCATTTACTGCTATCTTTTAGGATTTATAACATATTTGTTCAACATCATAATTTTTACTATTATTTCTTTTTAATCGTAACTTATGAGTAAGTGTATTCTGATTTTAATTATAAATTAATTTGAAGTTAGTTTAAAGAATTATGCTGATTTCGTTTTATCAGTCTCAATGAGGCCAATCATAAGCTTTGAGGGATTTCGGTAACTTGTATCGTAGAGGTGTTTGCTGAGTAGTGCTTAGTCATGTATAAGTATGTACTTGCTGAATCGCTTATACACACTGTTGTTTACTTATATACTTGCAAACTGAACAACCGTTTTAATATCTTATACTCGGTTGAGTATATACTTACTCTGCGCTGACTCGTGGTGTTTTCATTCAACCAGTACTTCGCGCGCCCTTTACATTCCTCAGTACTAGACCAGTACATACAGCCATTGTGAAGCGGATGTCCTAGCAAGATTCCAGCTAAAGGCGATGGCTGCCTGCCAGCCCTTAGGTTGGAACAGCCTTCGGCTTAGTTGTCTATTCCGAGCGTACTTCGGCGGGCGTATTCAGTGCCGGTCCTTGGAATGCTTCACCAATAGAAAGTAGTCTTGAGTGTAGTCTTTGATCCAGTACAGCATCCGTGCTGGCCAATGCTTGGTCATCGCTACAGTCAGTACCCACGAGGAATGTGCTTTGAAGGGGGTAATAGTGAAATTGTTAGTACATTTTAAATAAAACCAACATGATTTGGTTACTTACATTAAAAATCTTCATGTAACAGTAAAGTTTGGAAATTAGTAAGAATAATTTTATAGATCTGACCTCGGATAAATTGGAAGAAATTCACAGCTTAAACTTTCTTGTTTTATTTTAACCGAAGTGGCAAAAGGCTCAAAAAAATAGCAAAAAGAACTTCTTTCAACTTCTATTTAATTAATTTGTGTTAAAAACGAGAAACTCGATCACATCCCGGAGCATATTCTCATATTCAAAAACTTTTTTATGCAATATAAAAATTATTATAGGTATCTTCGTAATAAATATCTCTTTTCCTTTTAGAAATAATCAGTTCTTAAAAAAAAAAAGTTGTTATCCCTGGAACTTTATGGTATCTTATGAATTAATAGTTCAATCTCCCCGCAAAATCACAACGTTGCATTCATTTAGTTAGAAATAAGTGAGAAATGTTTTCAGTTTTTCTTTTCGGAATATACATCTTACAATTTTTCACGCTACATCAATGATAAAAAGCACCATTTAAAAATCTTAAAGCATTTTTAACTGTCATTATAATATCATGATTTGTTATCATAAGACAATGAGAATAACAAATAATATCATAATGACAAATAATAATAGTAATAATAAGTTTTAAGACACAGCTGCATAATTCCTCGCTCATACATAGAATAACTTTGTAAAAATTAAATTTACCTTTTGAAAAATTACTTCGCTATTCGAAATGAAGTAACTGCACTTGAAGGAAATTCAAAAAGAAAAAGTTTTAAGAAATATCTTTTGACCATTATTGAATCTTGGGCCAAGGCGTAGATATCGGAGAACGGGCAGGAAATTAGCTGGTTTTCTCCATGCCTAGATAGCAACTGCCCATCTTGTCCGAATTTCTCCTAAATATATAAAGCGAATTATATATTATTTATTTATTTATCTATTTTTATATTCATACAACTATAAAGATATTTTTTTTAGTTAAATATTAATTAATTAAAAAATATAGAGAATATGGTTAATCATATGAATCATTCACAACCGATTCTCGCTTAAAACCTATACGCTGAAATAGGTCATAGTGTGTATATATATATAACGACACAGAGTCCCGTACGCGATTTTTTAACTCCTACCGCATTACATTAAAAAATAAATAAATAAATAAGAAGTAGATAAAACAACAAAATAA
>NW_027107820.1:1498074-1509031 GCF_000696795.3 Halyomorpha halys | reverse complement strand
ATTTGGAATTAATACTATATCATTCACAGAGAATCGAAGTGAGGTTACAACAGCTTATGAGGTTGAGTTATAGATGATTCATTCATATTATGATAAACATCTGTTTGCAATATTTTATGTATTTGAGATTTTTACTGATAAATAGTCTCAACAATCCTTAAGAAGCCCTCAGGCAAATTGTAATACGAAAGATAAATTCTGTACCCCCTACAACCCATGAAGGGCATGGGTTCAGTACTCCGTAAAGAAGTACTGATACTACACCAACGGTTGTGCAAGGAGATTTAGACAGAATCACGCTTGACCGCCAGATTTTTATCCAATTAAGGGTACCCAATTTAAGAGGCTGGGTGGACCCCAAGAGGGTTCCAAGAACCCACAGGAGTTGACACACGGCTAAAAAAATTGTGTAACAGAAAACAATTTTCTGCCTAGCTGGATTCGAACTTGGTCCTTGAAGCTAGAAGCAACGCGCTTTACCCCGTGGCCACCGCGCTCCTCGAGTTAAAATTCAAGGAAAGGAAATAAAATATAATTCCAAAAATGTGTGCGAAACCACAATTTAGATTGTAAAAAAAATAATAATAATACTTTGACTAATAATGGAAATTCAAGAAAATAAATTAATTCAACTTTTTTAAATGGGTACGTTTTTCAGGTTAAGCAATCCAATATTCGGTCCAAAGACTCTTTTGTTTTTTCGCGTTTCAAACTGGGACTGTGCAAAATATTGATAATTTTTTTTTTTAAACAAATGGATTTTTCGCAATTAAGATCAAAAGAGAAGAATGTATTGATTTTGTAGTGAAATATAAATTCTGATCGTGTAAAGATAGTTTCAAAATAATTAAAGTTACTAGTAATAAAAGTATACTTCTGATGGTATGGGCGGTGCTTCACGCAAGATACCATTGTGTGAAAAAATGTTACTAAATTTTATTCTCATCATTACAACTTATAAACTTGCAGTACAGATCATGTTATATTATATACAGTTTCGAATTTTGATTGATTTATTTTACTGAAGTGAATTAAATAGTAATTTTTCTTAAGAAGCTTTGTTTAACATTATAAAGTCGATTTGAAGCTAATCGAACACCTATTTGAATTTATTAAATTAGGTCTAGTTCAGCTTTTCATTTATTTATGACTTTTAAACTCCTCGTTCGTTCAAATTACAAAACGATTCGAGGTAATGGATATGCCGTGTTCGCTTTAGTATTGATAATTGAATATTAATTAACGAATTTGCAACTGACAGTATTTTGACAGGTGACCTCACAAGCAATTCAACCACGGGCCTACCCAACGGAGAACAGGAGGACGCAACTGCCCTCTCTAGAAGTGAAAACAAATTAATAACTTAATAAAAAAAAACTTTTTTCTAAGTAAATACTAATTTTAATAACTAATAAATCACTGCGAAAATTATTGTAATTTTCTTAAAATTTTTGTTTCATTCGCCTTTTCAGTGCTGAAATACCACAACTTGATGGACTGTGGGTTGTCTCCCCCCCATTGATCATTGCTTGCCCCCCTAGTTTTGAACGTCGGTACACCCTTAATACGACAACCGGATATTGTGTAATAGGGATATAGATTCTTAAATTCTTGAAGGTAAATATAAAATACCCATATTTTCTAATTAGCTGGTTCGGCGGCACATATTATAATAAAAGTGACGAAAACCCATTGAGAAACGACACAGAGTCCCGTACGCGATTTTTTAACTCCTACCGCATTACATTAAAAAATAAATAAATAAATAAGAAGTAGATAAAACAACAAAATAATCAGAAATACGATTTCCATGATTAGGTTTGGTCTCAATGTAGACCCGCTCTATCAATGGATTTATACCCATGGAGCTGGAATGGTTGGAGTACTTAACACTTATCAACCACTTGCGCAACCATCGCCCATTTAAATGATAGAATAAGCCAGTAACTCTTGATTAACTCATGTCAGCTTATTGTAGTAAACCGGTTGTTATACACAGTACGTACTATCATAATATGAATGAATCATCTATAACTCAACCTCATAAGCTGTTGTAACCTCACTTCGATTCTCTGTGAATGATATAGTATTAATTCCAAATTTTAGTTAAATATACAAATACTTATGCTATATATATATATTATTTTAAAAAAAAATATACGCTTACTTATAGAATATTTCTTTGAGTGCTGTAGTAAATGAACATAATTCACCTTCGTATTTTCTTTCATATAATACAGATTAATGTTTTGTTACTCTAGGGAATATTTAATTTTTCCTTTCTTTTTTAATTTTTGTAAATTATTGCGATTTGTGGACATATCGTACTTTAGAGACTTTCTCGCTTAAAGAATTCATTACATCTGGGAAAGAGGCAATGAATTATGATCAGTTAGGTAGGACAAGTGGTTCTAATGTATTATGGATGATAGCAAAGTTTGGCAACGTGTGTGTGTGTGTGTGAAGGCCTGCTACACGGGAGGCCCTCTTGGGAACTTGTAGTTGGGCGTAAACGGTTTGAGCAGAATTATGAAGGATACTTGCTTTGTTTAATAATTTAGAATCTGACCTTAAGGCCTAAGCATAATTAATTGTTAATTAATTCAAATATGGATTTTTCAGACTATTCAATTTGTCGTATTGGTTAATTTATTGAGAGTCCCGTAATCAGAGTACAAACATCAAATATAAAATTTTCTAATTAAGCTTCAAAACCTGCTCCATCAAAATTTTAAAAAAATTCAGAAAAGCAAATAAAAAACCATTAAAATGCTAATTGGTTAAGATTAATTTCTGTTATTCATATTAATAAAATATTTACATGATTATTTAACGGTCGTTTCACTACTTCAGTAATATTAGGTTTCTAAGAATTTAAAATTAAATTTTGGATGGATTTGGTTTTGAACCAAACTGAGTGATTTACCATCATGTTCAACACATTACACAGAATAAAAAAATCAGCTAATGTTTTGGTTTGTTTGTCTGGTTTAAGAAAAAAAAAGTAGATATATAGTTTAATCAGTAAAAAAAATACACCAATTTTTTGGGGAAGAAATTTCAAGAAAAAAGGTGAACATAGATAAAAGTAGAAAAAACAAGGGCAGTTAAAGGAAATTTTAATAAAATTAATTTTAAAATGCGTGGAACAAAATAATGAAGAAATAGTTATTGTTCAGGAACTTTTATAAGAACGTTTTCATTGTTGCCGTTATTGACGCACCTTTCATTGTCATTCTTATCAAACTCGCTGCCCGGCATCGACTCCAAAACTTTTCTTTAAAAGATTGACGACATCTGACAATTTCGCTGGAGCGAGAGGTACTGGCTAATACTGACTTATTCTACGGCTTCAAATTCGGCGAAATGTTCCTATTTTCCATGGTAAACGGTTAGAATTCACCTACATCGTTGAAATAGTTCACCTCACTCCGAACTTTGATATCTCTAAATCTGGGTACTTTTTTTATTGTAATAGGTGAAAATATGAAAAGAATATCTAAAACAAACTGGCATGAAAACAATAAAACCTGCGTGAAACCGGTGAAACTTTCCATGATTAAAATGGAGCTGGTTTTGCAACAAACACATCACTATGAACGCAAGTTTCAAGAGGAAGGAGCTGGTTCTCCTTGCCACTTGGCAGTATGGTGTAGTGTATTGAGAACATGCGGAAAATAGAAAAAAAGGCATTTCAATAAAATGTGGATGGAGCTAATTTTGAAGCTACACGCCTCAATTGTATTCACTAATTAAGGCCAGTAACATGAATAATTAGAATTTGACGGGATAACAATGAAGAAACCTGTGCCTATCAACTGGTAACCACTGAATGTTCTCATCTTGAACGGTTTAGTTCCTCGAGCTGTAATTGTTTTATAATTTTAGAACAAAAAAAGTTTTTCGGCACTTACAGCCTTATCCATTTCCATACCTCAATTATGAGTATTTATGAACTATAAATAAAACATATGATAGTTCTTAATTTCATTTTCAAATAAAATTGATGCAATGTAAATGTACTGTATTTTTTTCACACTTCATTCATTAGTTAATTCTTTTTTTTTTTAATATTTATTTATTGCTATTTACAACTGTACATTATAATACATTTAGTAAATCTGATCTAAGTTAAATCGGAGTGTTACAGGCGTGTAGAGAAACTACCCATTGGTAGCACTCTAATGACATTTTACATTAGCTGGTCTCGTGGCCATCTTCTTTTCAGGCGCCTCGGAGGATTGTCAGGAATGGAAGAGGATGCAAGATTAGAAACTAGGGGGTTTGAGTGGTTAGAGAGTTTATAATGGAAGGAGTGATATCTGCTTCGGGTTTATTTGTGGCAAAGTAAGGAGCATTGAGGATTTTAAGAAGGATTTTGGATTGTAAGGATTGAATACGAGAGGAATTCGAAGGGTTAGTGGAGCCCAAATCTCAACTCCATATGTCCAGATTGGCCTTATTACAGTCATGTAGATCAGTCTTTTGTAATGTGTTGGAAGTTTAGACCGTTTGTCTAGTAAGTGCTGTAATAGTCGAAATCGAAGTGCAGTTTCCTGTCTTTTCAGTCTGATGTGAGGATTCCAGGTTAATCGCTTGTCCAAATGTAGTCCAAGGTAGCGGATCTGTTCGACAGGGGTAAGAGTAACATCATTAAATGAAACTGTAGGGCAGTCAGTAGTTTTACGACGAAGGGTAAAGGTGATTTGATGGCATTTGTTGGAATTTATCTTAATCCTCCAATTACGACACCAATCTTCGAGGGCTGTGATATGGGTAGTTAATTCTTGAAAATATTAAATTATTTTGATAATTTATGAAATGACCCAATTCTTCTTTGTTTTACATATTTTAGTAGGGGCAATTTTCATTTTTATATTTTAGGCTTTACAAAGACGTACTTATAAAGCTGCACAATAAAGAAATATTGTGAATACTGTACTTTAAAAAAAAATGAAGTTAAAACTTTTCTTTAATTATTATTTTGTGTATAGTTATGGTTCTACTTAGAAAAAGCGTTTACTAATAACAAGAAAATAAATCGGACATGATTTAAATTAAAGGTTATTGACAGTTTTTTTCTTTTGTACTGGGAATGATTAGTAGTTGATGTTTTGTTTTTCTTCATAATTTTCCAAATTAAATTATGATATTTCCTGGATTAAAAAAGAAAATCTTAGATTTAAAGTGATATTCCAAACAAGTGGTGTGCAATAAAGAAATATCAAGTGTTTCATTTCCTTAAATTTTTGGACAAAATGAAAAAATATTTACAAAAGTGTTGCCCGCTCTTGCTTTGGGGTTTTACAAGACTAACTCCTAGACTCCCATCTCGTAAAAAAACGGGGTTCCCCAGATGATTTAAAAATCATTAGAGCACTGTGTGCGTGTTTGTCTCTGTAGCCTTGGATAACTCCCGACAGAGAAATTATTTTGATAAACCTTTGATTTACATTTTATTGCACTTTTTCAGCAGTAGGTTATTCAAAAAAAACCGTGCCCGTGTAGGCCTCATGTTTAGGCGACATGTTTCCGTGACAACGTATACTCTATGCTAATATTACATAAATATAAATTAAAATCAATCCAATGTTATATATTTGAAATAATAAACCAGTTCACATATTGAATTCAGATATTTATTTTTGCTATACATATGATATAATATCCATATGTTAAACGAAGTCAATTTCCGTTACGGGACACTTTTTCTAACATGGCATCCCGCAAAATGATTTATAAGATGTTGTCACGTCAAAATTAATTCGCTATAAACAATATTATTGAAGAAGTTGAAAAAAAAATTAACATGATACCGTGCTTTGTTTGTATTAAAAAAAAAAAAATAATTTTCTAGTTAATATTTTTAATGTAGAAATGGTTTCGGTTGCCTCAAACTTTTAAAAATTACTTTTTGACCATGAGTTCCTTGAACTATCAATTCTCCCGTCCACCGCTTTATTTGGATAAGTCGGTTTGGCTTATTATGCAAATAAGTTTCTACCGTTTTTACACCGTGAAGATTTTTAATATTTCTAAAGCGAGTGTTACGAAACGGTGTGGAATAAGATTTATTCATTTGAATAATGCATACATCACCTTCGCCGCATCTCGGAAGATAAGGGTGGTGAGCATGTATTTTCCAGTAGATTAACAGCTTTATTATGGTATTTTTATATGGGAAGAACCTGTTTCTATTACGATAGTAAAACAGGTTTCGGGGAATCTATGATGTCGGTAACATAACAATTCTGCTCATTTGCATTGAATAAATAATACACGCAGTTTTGATTTACTTTAGTTCAGCAATTAAATTATGTATTTGACAATTTTATCATATTAACTCACAGTAAATTGAAATTATTTTGATTTTCTAGTTGGTAGAATTGAGATAAATAAATAATTTTTATCTGAATTTAAAATTACATCTAAATTTCAACTAAGTTTATTTCAAGTAAAACAGAAATTACATTGCACCCTCGATGTAATACTTCTTTTTTCTTTGTATTTATTTCTTGATAAATATTACAATTGGCTCCAACCTTGGGGAATGAGTAATAGTGAGAAATGATCACATTCATACCAAAATTAAAAAAAATAAATAAAAATTTATAATACTTAAAAAAATAAACTATGTAATTGATAAAATAAAATAATTAAAATTTTAAACTAATATAACAATGAAATAAAAACAATATTCACATTTACACTATTATTTACAATATTTACACACTCGACCTTCATTATTCCTAAAAATAGAATTTGAAAAATAAAGAAAAACCGAAATTTAGTAATTTCATTTTATACTAAAGAAGGATGAGAGTTAATATGAAATAAAAGTAATTGAAATAAATTTTCTCAAACGGTAGATTTTTGAATTACGTTTGTGTTGGTGTGAACGTTCGATGAGTTAAATACGAGACAATTGGGTAACTGAGTTTTAATGTCTTAGTTTCTCTTTTAGTTTTACAAAACAGAGCATTACATTGTTCAATTGATGACAAACTATTAATTTACTAGATCATACTTTGCAATACAGATTTGAATTGTGGTGGATAGCTAAATGTCATAAAAATACAAAAAAAATACAATCCTTGTAGTTAAAAATCCTTCAAATTAAACCTTCCTGCTTTTCAAAAACGCCGTAGCCTTCCAAAGTCTCACGCCACTTCTTCAAGCATTTACATGACCAAGCGGTGGTCAGCACTTGGTTCAGAGTTCATTAGAACGAATGTAAATATGGTATTTAGGTTTGAATGTGTTCGAAATGATTTATTTTATTTTTCTGAACTTTTTTTCATTGTTCATTTATTTTTCTATTATTTAGTTTATCTACTAATTAATTTTTACTGTTGATGTACGTACTTATAACGTTTAACTTACCGTTATTATTATTATACTTTTTGTTTGGGCATATTTCAATAATTTTCTTTAGTATTGGTATAAATGAATACATGGAATACACATGTTTTTTGAGTGTGGCTAACTTAAATTTTAGTGATAAAATTCATACAGGATAAATATCAACGTATCACTTACTTCATGACATGAAAATGACCCTGTTTTGTAGAGGGCAGCCTACCTATTTTACAAACAATAGAATGACATGCGCTTATTATTTACAAATGGGCCCCCCTTTGTAATGGTCTTGCTTTTTGTAATTATATTCCCCAAATAATAAAACAAATCCAACTGTACCTTGGACAGAGACTGCAAAATTACAATTAGTTAACGAAGTACTGTCTGACCTTTCTTATTTTATAATAACACCTTATTATCTGTTTAATTAGAATTTAACTCAAGACTATTTGAAGTTTATTACATGGCTTCTACATAGTATTTTTTTTTAAATTTGAGTGCTACCAATGGGTAGTTTCTCTACACGCTTGTAACACTTCATTTTAACTGAGATCAAATGTACTAAATGTATTATTATGTACAGTTGTAAATAGCAATAAATATATATTTTTAAAAAAAATTTGATTACAGTTTGTTAATAAAATTGAAATTAATCATGCCTTTGAGTGTCAGCACACGCCTCTGCAATCTGTGAACATTGAATTGAGTCCCATGCTGTCTGCTTTGATGTGTTATAAATATTATATTATAAATAAATGCAATTTTTTAAAATAAGAAGCCCTTATTTTATTTTTTACAAAGTATGTTACTATCGAATTTGGAACACAGGTTCTAAAGGGTTTGAATTCAGTATAATATATGTTATTATTGTAGCATGAATAATTCTATTGTACGTTAACTTTTGTATGCATTATAAACTTATGGAATATCTGAAATATGAAAGCAGATTTTAAACTTTTCTAGTCTCCAGGCAATCATTATCATAATCATAGAGAAAACAAACAGAGTTTAACTAAGTTCCTACCGTTCCGGATAGAGATAACATAAAGCAAATATCCAAGCGTAAATTATGGTTCACAGTAATCATAAATTATATTTTATCTGTTCCCTCGACACCGACTGTTTGCTAACCGAACATAAAGTTAAAACTAAATGAATCGAAGTTTGTCCGCTGTCGTTGGAAATCATCAACTAGCTTTATATGGTTCTCTAAACTATCCTAACCATTGTTTGATGATAAATAAAGTATTGAAAAAAATATTTATAATCGAATGCATCCATTTATTTACAATAGTTGATTAAAAAGAAAGAAAATCTGATAGTTTACATCGACAAAAACTATATTAAAAATATTTGAAAAGTTTATCTAGACAGAAAATAAAATAATATGACATCATATGCGTAATTTTAAAAAGAAAATAACGACTTTATAAATTAAATAATTTTAATTTGTGTTTGTTAGAATTTTCAAATGGTGTAGGGCAGGAAATGTAATTTCTGACTCTTATTTCTTTTTATTGTTCACCATCCTTTGTACCACCTACAAAATTATTTTAATATTTTCAGAGAAATTTTCTTTGAGTTCTAAACTATAATTTTATTTAAGTAATTTATTTTGATATAATGAATGACACTCTAAGAAAAAATATTGCATATAAATTAAAATTAAGTTAAACAAAAATGAACTATGGTTTGTTCGCTTCCCTAGAAAAGTATTTGTTAGCTTTCTGTAGTTCTCTAAACTATCCTAACCATGACAGTATTATTTAAACAAGATGTTTTAGTTTGCCAAATTATATACATTCCTTTCTTCATTTTGTATATATTCATTTATCTTTTCTAGGTCAGAAAAAAAAAGAAAAAAATTAATGAGGTGATTAATAGTGACAAATTCATGGAGAATAGTGCAATGAAAAATAAAGAACTTAATTTAAAATATAGCTATAATGGATTCATCTATTTTAATAGGAATTCTCTTAAAAATAAATAAATAAATCAGATATCTTACATTAAAAACAAATAAATTAGATATCAATACCCCTACAACTCATGGAGGGTCAGGTGTTCAGTAGTTTTTAAGGTTGTGCAAGGAGGTGATTTCTTGAAGATCACACGCAACCGCCAGATTGTTCCCCAATCAAGGGAAGACTTAGTTGAGGATGGGTGTGCCTAGGCTATATCAATATAGGGTTCCCTCACAGCTAGAGTAAAAGAATAAAAAATTATCTAAATAAATTATGATCATTCAAAAATCTTTATATCCAGAAATGAAAATGAAATTACACTAACTGTTTAATTTTCAAAGAAAATCTAAATTTCTATCAACAAAATAATTTTAAGAATATTAATTATTTAATTGATGAAATAAAATAAAACGATTTTAATTCACAAAGAATGTTTCAGTCAACTACAACTTATAGTATATAAAAATTCTATATCTTTTTAGCTAAAATATGCGTAAATGTAATTAATTAAAAAATAGCTACGAAGCAAACCATTAATTTCTGGATCAATATCAAATTACTTTTGCAACTAAATTGGTGACTCAATTATAATAATCAATATAAGTACCTTTTATTATACTATCAATATCAACTTCTATTAATGATTAGTAAAGTATTGACAAACACATTAAATTAGGAATATTTATTTTGCCATTTAAACTGACCCCTAGGAAACAAAAGAATCGTACCATTTTTTTTTTTTTTTTGTTGTTCTTCGAATTTATGAATATGTAGCAATGTTTTTTAACGTTCAATATTTTTTGAAAATGAATAAAATAGTTTACATTGTTGGTTATCTGCTAACTGTGCCAACCAACTACGACGTATTGAACAGAAGTGGATCAGATTGTCAGTTGTGACTCATCAGCAGGTTACTCAAGAAAGG
Organism: Halyomorpha halys; assembly: GCF_000696795.3. Classification (NCBI taxonomy): domain Eukaryota; kingdom Metazoa; phylum Arthropoda; class Insecta; order Hemiptera; family Pentatomidae; genus Halyomorpha; species Halyomorpha halys. The sequence continues at coordinate 1,498,783 of NW_027107820.1, read as the reverse complement.
AGAGAAAACAGCGAGTAAGGGGCAGGAAGAAGGAGCTATAAATGGGCGAAGAGAACCATTTGAAATATTAGAAAGAATCTAGAGCATAAACCGATATTTGAAATATCTTTACGAGTTCTCCGCTAAAAGCAGTTAGCCAAAACAGATGAAACAGCTCCTCTATAAATGATATTTCTGAATCTATTTCTCTGGAAATGTTCCAGATCTATGAAACATCACATTTTTTTTTTTTTGTATTATTTTTCTAAATCATTGATGTTTATAAAACTAACATGTTAGAAAATAGTATTAATGTGATAGTAAATATAAATATTTGAGTCGGTGTAGTAAGATTTAGTGATATTTTGGCTTCTCTGATCTGATTGTGACAGTTTCTTTATATTATCAAGATTTATTAATCATAAGTAGGAATAACGTTGTTTTTTGAAATTTTCAAATTGCGCAGGACGGGTAAAATGATGTCTTCAAAGACACTCATTTCGTTTTATTAATGATGTGCATTGCGCTACATACAATGTTATTCCAATAGTTTCAACAATATTATCATTGAGTCATAAACTATTTTTTATTGTTTAAGTATTTCATTTGATATAATAACCGACATATTGATTAGAATTTTTTTTCTAGCCTCCTCAATATCTTTATTTACAAACACATACAGTATATTCATGAGAATTTTTTTTCATACCTCGTTTATTGTATATATATA
>NW_027107820.1:1479493-1493799 GCF_000696795.3 Halyomorpha halys | reverse complement strand
ATGTAATACATTATATATTTATATAATATATTACAGCAAAAATTATTGTAAATCTTCAACAGTTATAAACATTTATTTTATAAGTACGAACCAGAGCTACTCACATAGTCATGGGGTATTAATGTTATTTATATCAGTATTATTGTAGATATTCTTGTATTGAGGAAAAAAAATGTAAATAATGGGCCTGTTAATGGCATTGAATTTTGATTTACTGATGGATGTTTAGACGCTCAAGGTTCAACTGCCTTATAGATAGATATCAGGTCCCCTAGTGATCCCATAGCGATTTCTTTGACTGATTCAATTTTTTTTTCTCACTTTAATTTTTTTTTAACATCTGTTACAACTAATAAATGTTAAATAATTCATAATCCGTCTGATGCTTATAAATAATTTATATAAATTCAAATAGCTTATAGAAATGATGATTCCCTTTGTTAGAAGGAATTGATGGAGCTAATATTTCAATTGTGTACATCGCTCAGCTTAATGGAGAAAAATTCCTGGTATGTGAAATAATGTTATCATTCTAATATTTTTACTTTTAAATTATAATTTTTTCAAATCTAATTTTACCCGAATATTCTACCATGGACATTAATAGGAATTTAAAAGCATCTTTTATTATTAATATCTTATTTTTAACAAATTTAACTGAACATATTATACGCCATGACAAGGATATTTTAAGAATATATCTGTCATGCATTCATAGTTTTATTTGTAGGTAACCAATACGCTTGAGATTTAAAATTAAATACGACTTCCATTCACTGAAGAAAATTATTGTTAATTTCCTTTATTTTTTCATAGTCGGACGAAATCGATCGGACTACTACTGCAATATTAATTATGCAGAATTCTACGACTATATTTGCATTATATCATTGTTATAAATATTTTTCAAGTGAAACTTTCTTACTGACGTTCTACAGCTCAAAAAAAAAAAAAAAATAGAATAAATTGATTTCGTGACGTGAGAAAACTCTCGAAATGAAACGGTAGTGGCGAGGGGCAACGTTCAATGTATTTTGCATACAAATTAAAATATCTCGAAAACTAAAAATCGTTACTGCATATAGTAAGTAATAGGAATGTTCAGCGTTTCCTATTAGTTATCTCAAATTGTATCTTAATGCTGTAAAATTAATATTTCGAAATAATACTAATCATTTCGGTTTTTACAAGTTATGCCATTAAACATTTGTATGCTAGTTAAAACGTAAGTCTGTAAAGATCATTTGAAAAGATCATCATTCAAGCATGTAGGAACGTAAAGATAAATTCTTTGAATTAAGAAATAAAGAAATTGTATTTCAATTTTTTTTATTTTAACTAAAAAGCTGCTTCAACGAAATTTCACCTTTTAATTTGATTACAGTTTGTTAATGGAATTGAAATTAATCATGCCTTTGACCTAAGTGTCAACACATGCCTTTCCAATCTGTGTTCGTTGAATTCAGTTCCATGCTGTCTGCTTTGACATATTCAGTATTTACTATCAGGACATTTCCAATATATTATAGAATTCAGTTCGTTTACATTTGTATTATAGTACACATATAACAGGGAAAAAACATCAAAATATTTGTGAAATTTGAAAATAGAAGGTCTGTATATAATTTAAAAGATATATTCATGTACATATATATAATGTTAAGAAAGTAATCCTTATTAATTGTGAATATATCTTTTTAATAAATAATACGTAATGAGCTGAATTTTATTTAATTTATAAAGAACATTTATAGTCATATATGTATATTTATAATTATGAGAGATAGTTGACCGTGGATGATAAATGAGGAGTATAGAAAAATAAAAAATATAAAAGGTATAAAAGACCTTTTATATTTTTTATTTTTCTATACTTACTGTGGTTGTTATCTTGTTTTGTTTTTAGCTCTGAAGAAGGCTAGAAACTCTAGCCGAAACGTCGGCACATAAAAATAAGTTAGTCATACTTATTTGTGTTTCATTGACCGCACCCCCAACCATCTTCTCCTCATTTATGTATATTTAAAATATAAGTTTATTTTAATCTGCACTAACAAAGCAAATTTTAAAAAAAAGTCAAAATCTGGTGCTGAAATAAGTAGTTGATCAAAGCTCATGAAATTATCTTTCTAATGTTTTTAGTAATAGTGTTCCTCGGAGTGCAGCTAGTGTATTTATATTAACCATTTTATTTTTTTATAAATTTACCACCACCGGTTCGATAAGATACAATTTCGGCTGCAATTTAGATATAAGAAAAAAATCAGATAAAACTTAAAAAGTTTCTTAAACATATATTTTAGGCATAAAAGAAAGTGAGCTAGGGATGTTACATATTAATTTTAATTAATTATTGCACACTCATTTTGATTGTAAGCTCTCTGGTGATGTTAAAATCTTTTTAGTACCACTTCTTTCTTATAAAATAGAGGCATTGACAATTTATTGATGGAGTTTTTATTATTAGATCGAACTTATCTTTTAATCTCAATGACTTGCCACTTTCAGAATATTATTGACAACTTTTAATGAGAGCTTGTATTGTAGATAAGTTGAACATTTATTGAAAATGTTTATTCATTTGAAGTTTTGAAATAAACTCATAGTATTTCATGTAGAATTGTTAACCAAAAACACCTTCACTTTTCAGAAGTGAATGTATTATCTTTTGATAGAAATTCCTGAATTATTGAAATACTAATTTTTTTTTAAGTCAGTCTAAATTAGAGTTCAGCGATAAAATTTAATTGATGTTTCAAAAAAAGATTTTGGTGAGCTAAAATAAAATATAAAAGACCAATCCTTTTTTTTTAGAATGAAACTGAGGCATTTAATATATATTTATTAATAATGAATTAAATGCTATTTATCTGTAATAAATCATTAATAATAATATTACATTTAAAAATTCAGGAGTTCAGTTAAAACTCAATTTTCCCACAGAGGCACTATTTTAAAAAAAAATAGTCAACATCTTTTAAAATACATTTAGGAGAAATGGAATTCAACTGTTAATGAGCGCCAACAAATGAAAAAAAAAATCAAGGCTGCTTCATCAAGCTCTTTGATTAGACTTTTCAAAGTGTTGAAGCGAACCTTCGTAACGAATAGGACACAAGGCATTTGAGGCCCTTTTATCTTACTGCAAATGGAATTCCGTTTCAGCTATTGATTTAATTCATAATTTAAGATTTTTTTTTCTCCAGACGGACTTTATGATTCACAATGCTCAGCCGTTAAATGAATCGCTTCATACTAAAAGGGGTTTCGTATTCAGAATTATTGAGAGGAAAACTTTTTTATTTTTCTACCTCAGTTATTTTTCTCAATATACTGAGGAAAGTCTGAAATCTTAAGTAATAATAGAATATGGAAAATTAAGGTTAATTTTAAGTATTAGGAATCTAATTTTAAAACTTTATTGTATATTGTTTCCTTGTAAAATCCATTTTTAATATGTAATTTAGTTTCCGACACTCTATGCTCTTTATCTTATGTTAAGACTTCTATGATCCCGCTGTTCTAGACTCTAACGCCAGCAAAGCTACCGATTTGGTGTTTACAATGCATATTGCAATAACAATCTTAAGAAGTGTGCAATACAGACATATGTTGAGTGTTTTAGTGTTAGTTATTAGATTAAGATCGTAGTTTTAGCAAAGGAAAAGCAATTAGTGTTCCTCAACACTTAGAAGACATGAACTTCAGGATTGCCTTAGTATAACATAAACATACTCAAAAACTGCTAAAATGGTGCCAAACAACAGAAAAAAGTAACATTAAACAGTTATACATTAGTATTTTTGTTACATTTCTGTTATGTTAATGTTCTGAAAATAAAAATATCTTTGTCTCACCTTTCAATCTTCTGGTATAGCTTCTTATTTCTGGAACCGTTCCACAGTAAACAGCTAATGCAATCTAGTGAGACAGAATTCAATGTAGATGAATTAAATGATATTTTTTTCTTGCAGTCCAAAGATAAATTTTACAAGGAATTTATCCTGGAAGACAAAAATATACTGAAAAATGATTTTTTTTTTTTAATTTTACTAAAAACTATTATTTATTATTTAAATGTAAGCAATCAATCTGGTTAATAAATAAATAAATTACTTTTATCAATGTAAACATGAAATACAAAAGAAATTATAATGACGGATCACATAAAATGTCTGAATCGTTTTCATTTTGATTGTTGGTATAAATTAATAATAGCAATGTTACTATTTCTTGAAGCTTCAATACATAAATAATTTTTAATACTTTTTTGAATAGATTAATTTTTTGGAGATAATTTTATGGCTGGACCAAATATCTTCATTTCTATGTATTTTGACAACTGAAATGGAAAAGATGGTATAACCAGAAAATATTTATATTCTAGAGTTCTCAGAAGGTCTATAAGATAAGTTGAGTTTTTTTTAATCCATTACAATTTATGGTTAACTGTAAGAAAAACATAAAAAATCGTTAGAAACTTTTTCTGAACTCAATTTAAATACTTTAAGAAAGTATACCTAGGATCCATATTATAAAAAAAAACAACTAAAAATAAAGGTCTGTTGTCCTTCGTAAAATCCTCAATGCTCCTCTTTGTCACAAATAAAATCATACATAAAGACGTTAATGTTCCCTATGTAACCGATCTAGCCCGAACCGATCATTCCTTCCATTACAAACTCCCTAACCACCCAAACCCACTAGTTTCTAACCTTGCTTCCTCTTCCATTCCTGAAAAACCTCCGAAGCGCCTGAAAAAATGATGGCCACGATACCTGCTAATGTAAAACATCATCAGAGTGCTACCAATGTGTAGTTACTCTACACGCCAGTAACACTCCTTTTTAACTGAGATCTATTTTACTAAATTTATTATAATGTACATTTGTAAATATCAATAAACAAATTTAAAAAACAACATAAAGGTATGAAATTGATTAGTCCACCCTCACAATTAAACCGGTTTACCACCTGTTGGAACGCATTAGTTTTTCATTATGCATTGACTGAGTGTTTATCTATCTCTTAACTCGATTAAAATGATTTTTTTCTAATATCCCTAAACCTCAGACTTTCTTTAGAATTAAATTTTATATCTATATCCAACATTATTTTGTTTAACCCGTGAATGTTGGACAGCCCACTGCGTTCGCTGAACTTGTTTATGTACATATTTTCATACAAAAACTCATCACATATTTTAGAAAAAACGTTATTATTACTCCTCATTGCCTTTTGCCTTCACTCTCATTGGTTTGAAATTATCAATGATGACTCCTCAAAAAGAACCTGACTTAGGAAAGGAAAATTGTGTCACGAAAAATAAACATTACATTTAATGATTTAAATAAAATATTGTGAATAATTATATGTTCATATTTGTACAAATTAATTATTGATACTTAGACGAAAATATATGCATAGAGAATTATATCTATTAGGTTATATTCAGACCTTCTATTTTCAAATTTCACAAGTCTTTTAATGTTTTTTTTCTGTTATATACAGATGTACAAATTTAAGCGAATTGAATTCTATAATATATTGGAAATTTGCAGGAACCTGTTTCATAATGAAAGCTAATACTATTAGTTGATAGTACAAGTGTAGAAACTAGTGTGGTAATAATACTAATACTTATTTTTTCATGATAGTGATGACTATTAGTGATATTACAGGAATTAAAAAATACTAAAGTACAAGTTACTATTGTACAAGTCTGTGTAATTGAATTAAGATAAATCTACAAAACTAATAGTATTAGTTTGTACTTTATTATGAAACAGGACCCAGGGCCGTTTCATAATAAAGAACAAGTAGGTAGTTAACACTGAATATATCAAAGCAGACAGCATGGGACTCAATTCAATGAACACAGATTGGAGAGGCGTGTGCTGACACTCAGGTCAAAGGCATGATTAATTTCAATTTCATTAACAAACTGTAATCAAATTAAAAGGTAAAATTTCGTTGAAGCAGCTTTTTAGTTCAAGTAAAAAAAAAACGCGAATACTGATTGAAATCTAGTTTCTTTATTTCTGAATTCAAAGAATTTATCTTAACGTTCCTTAATGCTTAACGTAGTAATGATCTTTAAAGCTTTACATTTTAAGTAGCATACAAATGTTTAAAGGCATAATTTGTAAAAATACAAATGATCAGTATTATTTTGAAATATTTTAAATGCAGTTTATATGCAATAATAGAATATTAAAAAACTTAGTCATCCAATATCTTGGTTAGCTTTGAAAAATTCTTATGATTATTATTACGTTGAGTAATTTTTTTAACATTGAAATTTCTTCTAAACATTGGTTTACACTGTATCTTGTATTTTAATAACAGTTTATGTGTCATCAAGCCTTAAATAATTAATATTTTGTCGGATAAATTAATTTATAATTATTTACTTTGAGAGAATTGGTTGTACATGAAGAGTAAAGAATAAAGTGTAACGTAATTGTTATAAGATGTACAGTTTAAGCTATAAATTACATGATTAGCGTTTATGATCCTTCTATTATCTGGCCTAATCTCCAAGTTATTTATGGCCGGTCCTTTCCCGCCTTGTATCATATCCGACCATTCATTTTTTATTCTCTACTGACTTTCCCATTTAGTTTTATTCCTTCATCCCTAAGAAATTTATTAAGAATTGGAAATGATTCCTGTTTAATTCTTCGAGTGTACCTTATTTAATTTTGAATGATGACTAATTTTTAATCGAATACCAATCAACTGTAGTAACATTGAATTTTTTCCCGTTCTTTAGAGATGGGATTCGAGTTTTAATGATTAGTTCTTAAATTTTAGTTAATTGTCAGAAGAAAGGAAGTGATTTTATACTGGATTTACTGACTTGCCATGGAAATATTGTACAATATTGCTTACTTCTTTACTGTGTTTTTCTAAATGATTCCGAAATATATTTATTCTCTTTAAATTTATTTCATTTCATAATATCTCTGAAAAAATATATTTGGTACAATTTTGATTTTCATACTTATTAATTTAAATTAGAAAAAAAATCATTTAAGTGGACAGATGATCCTGTATAATTAGGATACTTCTAAAAATAGCCGATAGAATAGATATAAGGATGACATGCTACGATTGCTGCATTTATTGCATTATGCCACCCACGATGACAGTAGTGTGGTTACCTTGGCATTGGCCTTGCCATTGCAGTCGTTGCATAATGCTCTCCTTACCTGGATTCACTAACCTCGGTTGCTTAGTATGCGCTTTAGGTTAATCCGAGAATTTCTTGGAATTCTGCTCCTTGGAATAAAATCTATATTAAAAATCATTTGCAGATTGCTCTATAGTTTTTTGTAACTCTTTAAAATATATATATATAATCTTATTTTTTCCTCGAATATAATCCATAATTCTGATATTTTTTTTTCAATTTCGTACTTACTACTAATACATTCCTACTTACTAATGTTTATTCCTTTTGTCTAATAAGATTTATGCCGACTTACCTTGTATCTTCAGCCCGTAATGTATTCCCCGTTGTTCTATTAATTCATTAAGGCGTAAAGAACCAGAATATACTATCATATATTGTGAGAATTTAAGATTAAATTAACTATTTGGAAATAGAACTAATACATTTTTAAATTGTTTTCCTTGATTGAATAAATCAAAGATAACAATTCAATACTTGTAGGATTAATTTATTATTTTTTTTATAATTTAATTTTCTTTGATTATATCATTTTATTATAATACCATATAATATGATAAAATATAAATATAAAATATTGATTATATTATTTTATTTTTCTTCAATTTGTCGGGGTTCTTACCCCATTTTACGGATTAAATTACTTTTTCTTTAATTTCTTTGTTAATTATATGAATATAATTATATTTTGTTTTTTCCTATTATATGTAATAATACGTAGAAACTTATCGTGCTTTAATCGTGGAAACTATCATTAAACTACAGACTATTCCCTTTGTATTACTTTCTGCAATACATTAAATATATAATGTTATTCAAATATTAATTAATTGAGGCGTTGAAAACTAGACTATTTCTGGAATCAACTGTAATCTATCTTGTATAGTTGAAAAAGAGTATGAAATTATTTTTAAAAATAAAACTGCTACATTTTAAAAAAAATTATGTCCCTCGATAACATAAATTAAAGATTTAACTTTCGAAACTGGTTCAAAGGAGTTGGGCAAAAAATCGTAAAATCTACATGAAGAGTTTTTCTTGCAAAACAGCAGGTATATTGATTGCTACATTGTGGTTCGTAATCCTTAATTATACACTGCTATTATAATTAGCCATATTATGTATCTTATTCTACATTACATTAATTGTACATCATTATTTTTATGTATTAGTTTGTACTTCTTTATTAATATTTTGTGTAATCAAATACTGTTTTAATATGATTATATTATTAATAATAGTATATTAAAATTTGATCTTTTTTTAAGTACTTCATGGTTTTGTATATTTTATTAACTTTCTTCTAATTATTAAAGAATATTTCTTAATTAGTTGCGAGTCATTATTATTAGTTGTCATTTTTAATTGATTTTGATTATACATTTACTCTTTCAGTCATAAATTTTATTTGCATGTCACTTCTTAACAGTTACAGGCAAACACGATGGTCGACTAATTAATCTTGTTAGAATCATTGAATTTTTATTTTGTCATCGATCGATAGATGCTGACATCTGGGGCTTGTTTCATAATAAAGTACAAACTAATACTATTAGTCTTGTAGATTTAACTTGTAACAATTACAGTGACTTGTATAGTAGTAACTTATACTTTCGTACTTTTTAACTCCTGTAATATCACTAATAGTCCTCCCTATTATGAAAAAAATAAGTATTAGTGTTATTACTACGTTGTTTCTATACTTGTATTTATGAACCAATACTATTGGTACATTAATACAAGTATTAGCTTTCATTATGAAACAAGGTCCTGGTATCTAGAGCTTATGATGGTTTACTGTAATGATTATTCTACTTATAGTATCACGACTATTTTATTCTCTGTTCATTTCTTGAAGAAATACTGACAATAACTGTTCGAAATAACTAATCTTAAAATTCTATCTCCTTTATTACCGTTTAGGATCACATCATATTTCACTAACATGCATTTATATCATCGAAACTGTCAAGAATGTTACAATAAACTTTTCCAATTAGGTGATGTTACAATTGGTTGTCTGTCGGCGAAAATTAGAATTTACGTAATTGTTATCAATAGTTGACTAACCACTAATTAGTGTTAATATGGGGAATGATACATGCACTGTTTTGGTCCGCGACGCAATGAGGAAGATTGCTTCACTAGCATCTATTTCCATGACACAGCATAGTGATCGAATTACAAAATATTTAATGATAAAATTAACGTTCATAAGCTAGCATTGATAATGAAAACAACATGACCGTCATTTTCATATATTTTAATTAAGAAGTTGGTATGTTATATGATATTGTATATGTTGTATGTTATTTGTAGTATTTAGATTTGTAGACTGGTATTGATTGTGAAGGAAAAAGGGGAAAAAGAGAAAACGAAGGAAAAATAGGGGGAAAAAAAGGAAAACAAATTTATTGTTATAACATGTGAATATGTATATGTCCGATCATAGATTGGTATGCTGTGTAATGTAACCTAATTAATTGGGTAGCATGATTAAATAATGCACTCTATAATATATTTATAAAACTTGTTAGTTTAGGTACAGTATAACAATTAACCCCCAAAACACTTTTTAAATATATTTTTCTTTATGATAGTTAAAAAGTTAAATCGACTTAAAATGAATCGCCTATAATTTTATACTCTAAATGGCCAACTGCAAATTTTTCTACTAAACTTCCACTAAAAGACCTTGTTTCTCAAAACGTCATTACTTACACCACTATTCTTTTCACATCAAATTATAAACAGTGGACTTGTTTTATATTAATATCAGTAAAGAACATCAACCGAAATATTAAATATTATATGTCATTCGTAGCAAAATTACTCCTAGAAAGTTGCAAGGACGAATTCAGTGCCACGTTTTTGCATAACAATCGATATAGCTCTTTTAGGAACCAGCTCTTAGGCAGCAAGAGCGGACAACGGCTTATAATAGAGTCCGGCCTTTTACTCCAAATCTTAAAAGGAATAATTTCCTCCAGAGCTTTCATCATGCAAAATTATGCAAAACACAAAATCCGTTCTAAAAACTAGAGGTATGGCCTTACAACTTCAGTTTTCATTACTTTATAAAATGTTACTAAACATTAAAATAGCTGCAAAAGCATAATGGTTTTTAGTAATGTCCGTATATAAGGTAAGAAACTAAGCTGTGGAATCTAGAATATTTTTATAAATAATTTAAAAAAAAAAACTGCTTCTTAGTTTAACTAATGACTCATGATCAAAATGAGGCAGATAACGTAGATTTCAGAGATTTTTAAAGATAAATATCAGAAAAAGGAACATATAAAAAATATGATAGTTACATGTGTTATGAAGGAAAGTAGTTTCTCGGTTTTTCATTACTGTTACATATAGGTCCGTGAGGGTAACTGCAATCAATGATTTTTAATAATTTTTGTTCGTCTTTGATGGCATGAATCTGGATTCCCAGGATAAACCATCAAAAAAACTTTACAAACGTTTTTATTACCAGTCCTTAGTTTTGGCTAAAATTTTTGTTTTATACTTCGAGCTAAATGAAATGAAAAACAAAAATTGACATAATGAACTAAAATATTAAAAAAATAAGACAATAAAAAGACATAAAATAATACAGAAAAATAATTCTCACTTTATAAAAATCTAGTTCTTAGCACCTCTATATAAATATGTCTTATCAGAAAATGTAAATCTTCACAACTTGACATAGGATTTTAGTTTCGTCTAATTTTGTTCTTATATTAACCCGCCATCGGGCGCATTATTAGATTTTCTCTCACAAAAATATACTTTGTATAATGTTTACATATTGCCTTTCATTGTTTTTCCCGGAACATATTTTATCTTTCTTTTGGACCCTCCTTTAGTATCTAGTGGGGTTCGCATTTCCGTTTTATCTCACAGTGCACCTAACCGTCCTTCTTGTGGATGAGAGATATTCTCTTTTAACGCAACTAACTGTGTAAGTTATTATTTCTTGTTATTGTACATTTATATATATATATATATAAAAAATATTTTTTTGTTGCTTTTTTATTGTTCTTTTTTGGATGAAAATTAGTCTATAAATTGTTACGAAAAGTACAAAATTTAAATTAAAAATATTGTTTAAATAAATAAAATTTTATCCATTTTAGTCTCAAAACATTTTTATTCTATTTATAAGTCCGACGTTTCGGCCAATTCGGTCTTTCTCAGGGACAATCTTAATATAATTTTAGATTTAAATTATTTTAAAAACACTGCTTTATGCATGCTATTCTGCCCAGGTCAATCCAACAAATTATCCTAATTTGTTGATTTTCGAATTAAAATAAAAATAAAAATTATGTATCACAGTCATATTCTTTGTGGAAAATTTATCAAAACAACCTTATCATAACAATTTATTAATAACAAACCTGGGCAGAATAGCCTGCATGAAGTTGTGTTTTTTTTTTTTTTATGATTTAGTCCTTAAATTGTATTAAGATTGCCCCTGAGGATGCCCGAAACGTCGGACTTATAAATAGAATAAAAATGTTTTGAGACTATAATTGATAGAATTTTATTTATTTAAACATAATTAACCAGTCTCAAGAAAGTTTAAGATTATAAATAAATTAAAATATTTTAATGAAATAATTATATCTATATTATATTTTTATCTAATCACTAATTTTATTTTATCTTAGTTTATTTATTACATTAGAAATAATTATAAATATATAAGTGTAAGGGGAAAACATACATGGAGCCAATAGTTTTTAAGTATCGCGAAACTAAGTTTATACCCATTTTAAAAATAATTTTATTACTATTCGATCTATCTAAAAAATATAAATAATTTTGTTAGTAAATTAAATTCTCCCAGAAATAGATTTAGCCATAATAAATTCGCATAATCTTAATTTAATTTAATCGATGAGAGCAGTCATAAATATCAAAAATTAAACAGAACGGATTAGGAACCAAATTGAATAAACAATTAGAAATATTTCATGTAGATATAATTTATGGATTTTATGTTCTATTTAACTAGTCCAGGTATAAACCTCAAATTGTGGGTGAAGAAAGGTTATACACTTATAAATTTGCTAATAACAACCATATGAACATAAAAATATATTATAGTCTATAGTTATTTATAAAGCTATTAATAATTATTTTTGAAGTTAGTAAGTGAAAGGAATGGCGTCAGTATAGACAACGACAACAAAGCTGGCTCCATCCCTGATAAGAGGGTATGATAGTTTCTGAATGTGCTTCACAAAAGATTTTGAATGGCCTTAAAGCCAGATCAAGATTATGGTACACAATACCATCACATTTTGTTTATTAGATACGGAATTCATGTTTTATTAACATTCTAAATTCAATTTTATTGCTATTTATAACATTTGATGTAAATATATCTCGCCAGTTCTGTGTTATTTAATATTTAAGATTGTTCCTTACTTATGATGAATTTCGCTTTGACTCTTTCGAAGAGGATTGAGGACTAACAAGAAAAACAACAATGTGAGTACACTTCAACTTTTTAAAAATACATTCGTGTCAAACTATGATAGTCCGATACGAAAGGGAATGACAAGTAAATGCATAGTATACAAAAAATTTAAAAAATATGACTAAAGATAGTATAAAGTTTTATAATTACGGCAAATTCCTTAAAAAGAGGATGTAAGTCATTGAGTAACTTAGATGGACTAAATAACAAACAGGTATTATGGGTTTCGTTCCTTGAAAATAATATGGACTAGTACAAGAAATAATTGTATCCTCTTAAGAACAGATTAGCTAATGAATATAAAACATATTTATATTATCCAGAATAAAACATAAATTATATGCGTCACTAGTATAAACATGTTTACATCACAAAACAACCTTTAATATGATTAAAATGTCGGTTTATAAATTTTAGCAGTAATCAACAATTAAAATTTTATTTAAAATTGAATAATTGTTAAAGTAAGATGTTCTGAATAATCTTACGAACGTCAGGTTTGAAGTAGGATTGTACCAGATCTTCATCAGGATGACGATGATGAAGAGGATCCATTTGTAGGAGGCTTTTTGAAGGCGTCCTTTTCTTTTCTTTTTCTTGGTTCTTGTTACTATCTTTCGAGGACTCTTTCAGATCAGGTATCGCCATTACGGAATCACCTCCGTAGCCTCTTCTTTCTGCTTCATCTACCTCGCCTTCTATAAACGAATGCATTTTTATAAATCCGACTAAAGTTTTAAGTTTAAGCAGCCAAGCCTCCAAATTTCAGCTAAAGGTATGGATTTATAAGGTAGAGGGTATAGTGATTTCCGAGTTGTTTCATAGTGTCTTGTTCTTTTAGCATTGTTATAAGGTTTGTTAATGTTTGAATGATGTTTTTGTCATCCCGCTTACGCTTACGAAAGAGTTGCAACTTCCAGGAAAAATAAGCCGTGTTAGGTCAGTCCGCAAGTTACGTAAAAAATGAGTTTACCACATTATTTACGAGATAACTCAGTTAAAATGTCCTATCAACTCAATACATAATTCCTAATTTATTAATCCAAATTTTAAAAATATGGTTCAAAATTGTTATCGATCTTATGTGACATATTAAAAGCGTTTGCAATAGGTAATAAAAGTTATGCATCGCTAAGCACATCTCTTGTTGAAAAATCATACTCTCTACTTTTAATCCGGATTTCTGAGCCCGTCAAGATACTGGAGACAACTCACATTAACTGATCTTTTGAGTAAAAACACATCCTCACCCCGATAAGTTTGAGCTATATAAACAGTGGTTTCACTAGAAGATATGCAGGTCCTAGTGTGGCCTCCGGGTGTGAATAACACAATTCGTGGTTCTAAACTGATTTGTCGCTGTCCTTAAACCCTAGTGAGTTGATGGGGACACTACTGAATTGACCCCACATGGACTTTTTATAGAGCTGTGGTTGGCCTGGCGTTGCTAGATAAAAAACATGTTTCGTACTAATGTTATGTTGGGTTACCCCCTCCTGGCTATCTGTGTTACTTCAAGAATTTCATCTCAGTAAAATAATTATAGAATAATAATAAGGAAAATTTGTATAATAAATAATAAAATAATTATTGGAACTTGTAATTTGGCACTATGTATTGTAATGTATT
>NW_027107820.1:1477693-1479337 GCF_000696795.3 Halyomorpha halys | reverse complement strand
TAAAGGCCCTATTCTAACTTATCCTAATTATATCTATGTACTTATTACTAACTTATAACCTAACCTACAATTAAAATACATACGATTGATATCTATGTCCAAAGGTTTAGTACTTGCACTCCGCTGGTCGTGGCAGAGAGAGAGAAAGATCACTTCTCAATATACAGTTTTTAAACATAACTCAGCTCACAGAGAAAACCGAAAAATCCACTAGCTTTACATCAATGTCCATTCCTTTAAAAAACAACCGACGACAGAACATATGATTTTTCTCTCCCTCCCTGCCCGATACCTCCCGCGCATGCGCCGCCATCACCAATTCTTCTCTCTCGTCTATTACAGTATGTAATACTTACTAATACGTTCTATTAAACGTTAAGTTTTTTAAACGAAAAATATTACTTTCTAAATCATAACATGATGAAGATCGAAAATAAGTTTGTTTTTTTTATTCTGCATTAGATGAATAATGAAATGACCTCTATTTCAAAAATATTCTGCTTTGATGTATCTTACTCAAGACATTCTACGAATAAGTAAAGAAATCGAAATATCAATCCTCATTCACTTCAAAGAAAAGTTATCTTTTCAATACATCTTTCCCTCTCAAGTTTCTTTATTTACCTAAGATTTCGAGTCTTTCCCTTTTCCTACCTCTTTCATTTCACTCAGACTTCTTCATATCCCATCTTTATTAAACCATATTTTCAATAATTGTTCAATATTCTATGGGAACAGTTAACTGGTTCTCATATTTATTTTTAGAAATGTTTAATGTGAAAAGTAATATTTACAAATAAGCTTATTACTTTTTAGATTATTTAGATAGAGGAACTATGGTAATTGGTCAATGTTTTTCCATATCCAATTAACTAACGAGATGCAGGAAATGACTTACAACACAAGGACACGGACATTGTGGCAGTTTCAGATACGAACATTGAATAGTCCAATACTTTACAGACTAATTCTCTACATCAACCTATAACTATCCTACCACGACGATTTTTGGGCCAGTAGGGAAAAGATATATGAGGTTAACATTATAATGGAGATGTCATAGAATTTATTTTGTTAAACTGTTTTTATTCAATTTCACAACTATAGACCGGATTTTAGCTCACTTACGACTAACCGAACAAACTGACTTTGGTACAAAAGTTGGGACGTAACGGCAGTGCGGGTTGGGGTGCAGGTCCCAGTGCGCTCGGTTCGGAACGCTTTGTAGGTTCGATTCCCACCTGGGGCAGTTAATATTCATTTTTTGGTATCCGGAGGAAAGAATCTTGACACTCTCACCTTGGTTAGTACGCGGCGGCAACTCAGGTACCCCGCCAGGGGTTGGCAAAAAGGACCACTATGACCACTAGGCCCACTTGCCGTTTTTGTTCCTCCCACAAAATACCAGTACCAGTACCAGTTGGTACATAAGTAAACCTACGGTCTCATTGTGATGGTAAAATTACGAGTAACCTCTGTAAAAGGAATCAGCTGAATTTGATGAATTTTGGCACTGAAATTTTCTTACATCCTGCTAATGATTTCGTAGGAATGTGTTAGCTAATATAAACATTTGACACCCTGCTAACGATTTCGTAGGAGTTTACTAGCTGATATTAATATTTGACACCCTGCTAACGATTT
>NW_027107820.1:1470957-1477393 GCF_000696795.3 Halyomorpha halys | reverse complement strand
TAACGATTTCTTAGGGGTGTACAAGTTGATATTAATAATTGACACCCTGCTAACGATTTCTTAGGGGTGTACAAGCTGATATTAATATTTGACACGCTGCTAACGATTTCTTAGGGTTCCATTAGCTGATTCTTATATTTAACATACCATTAATGAGTCCCTGGTGTTTGAGATGATTTGTATTCGACACCCTGCTAATGGTTTTTGACGGACATATTATTATTATTAACATTATCATTATAGCAATATGATCATGCCAGAACCCGGGCCTCAATTATTTATTTTCATGATTGTATATCTGGAAAATTAAAAATTGAAAAAAAAGGTTTTTGAGAAAATTGGATTTTAAAGTTATGAAAATTTCGCACTAAACATTATAAATAAATTTTCTATAAGTTTTTCTCTATACTATTATAATGTACTTCATGACAACATTCAGACAATTGCTACAAATTAATGTTTATTGGATAATATTATTTATGTATTTTAATTTTTTTTACAGTAATATTAATATTGAAATATTTTTTATATAAAGATAACACTTCCTAAACATCTTCCTACAATCAGTGACTAGTTACGCGTGACAAACCTGAACTTGCTTTGACTTCAAGACTCCTGTCAGACTAATATTTACTAGTTAACTGTTTTGATTTCATACCCATCATTTTTTTTTATTTTAATATAATTTAAATAAATTATTCATATATTTTGCGTTTTAGCAAAACACTTCTAAGCTTAAATTTTCTTACTCTCTATCAATTAATAGTTAGGCCTGACACATCGGAAACTACTTTGACTCAGACCAATGTTCATATTTCCCTCGTAAGAAGAAGAAGACATATTATACGGTGCTTAAAGACGAGCTCAGCGGTGCTCACATCAATCCTCAAGAACCGATACAGAAGAGCCGCTGACCATTAATCCCCGAAAGCAATTAGGCCACACACGGCTCCCCCCCCCACAAACATAACTCCCCTACTCGCACCCCCCCCCACGATAAGGTCCTGCCCTTCCTCAATCTTATTGACCGCTGCTGCCTGGTAACAACGAAGATTAGCCTCCTACAGCTGTTTACTGTTCCAAGTCTACTCCGGTTATCTTTACTGGCTACTTAAGCTCTGCTAGGCACATCCTCTTCTCTTTTTTTTATTGCCCGATAGAGGGGATAATAGAGGCAGCCTCTCCTAAGCGCTATAAACGAATCACTAACCCGCCTCTTCTTTGTCGTCTACGCACTAAGCCTCCCATCACGAACCATAACGTTCAGTCGCATGGATTTTATTTATTCTTAAGGCTTAAGCCGTAACGTGCCCACATAATGTTCGTAAGTACTTAATAAGTTGTTCAAGCGGGCCTTTATAAATTCTTAATAGAATCTATATATTATAACCTTAGATTAGTGGTTCCCAACAGGGGTTTTGCAAAATAATTTATGAATAAGTCACACTTCAATTGAACACAATTTTGAACCTTGGTATAGATTTTGTTCGATTTTGCGCAGATTTTTTTTAAGTATCCTAGCCTTTCATAGCTTTTACTGAAAACACGGTATTTGACATTATATTTTTTATCTAATGATAAATGTTGGGGCTCTTCTACCAACTTCCAACTAAAACCAAAAGCTTGGGAACCACTGTCTTAGATAATAAAAATAAAAAAACTTAAATATTATATTCTACAGTACCTGTTAATAATGTTCCGCTCTCTTCACATATTCGCTATTCAGGAATTCAGTTTGACAAAGGACTTACAGGAAATAATAACAATGTACAATAGTATGGCGTTAATTTCAAAAACAGGGCTAGTGTTAAAGTTATGGCGTCAAAATATTTGTTTCTTTTAATTTTGTTTCTCAAATTCCACTATTTTCTGATAATATAAAGACCATTCCTAATATTTCCTGACCACTGAAAATGATTAAAATATTTATTGATAACTGTATGGGTTATAGTTAATTATTGTATTTATGATTTTCATGCTGCCTCGATGGGTCAATCAGTATTATTATATTACTTTATTATAATTTTATTTATTAAATGATCAATTAGTAAAAATTTTATAAACTATTTTTTATTAGTTAATTTCATTCAAGATTTTTAGATTTTTTTACGATTTTAGATGAATATAATAGGAATAAAAGAATATTACGAACGCGTAAATAGGTCTTGTTATTTAAAAGAAATAAATTCAGAAAATATACTCAATAAAATTCATAAAAACAAAACCGATTAACTTTATTTCTTTGAAAACGTGTTTTTATTTTCCCTTAATGAAAAACTATATTAAAGACATCATGTTCGGTTTCGTTCTCAAAAATTGAAACTCATAAACATTTACAAGAGATTCTTTCATTTTATTACACTGAGCTTAAGATAAGTGAAATAACTCTTTCTTCATTATAAGTCAAACTTGAGGATTCTATGGAACCATAAAATTCCTGACCATAGCAAAACCTCAATTCTTTTAGTTATATCCATATCAGAATCATGATTGAAATGTTTTAATATTCCCATATACTGCTTATTTGCCTGGAAAATATATTTATATAATTATGTTTTCGACTTCATTTTCACTCCAAGACTTATTGATGCAACCGATAAGCTATTTCTCCACTAGGTAACCTCAGAAATGTTCGTGAAGCCGTGAACGATTATGCAGGAAATTGGAATATGAATCTTTTTTAGTTAACATAAGTTCTTAATTTAAAAAACTCACGACTACTTATAGAACTAAAATTTTACGAGATAGTGAGTTTGTATGGATATAAAATGGAAAATAGCAGAATTAGGCAACATATCGATGGTTCTTTAATGGTTTCTATCAATTATATAATGTTTGTATCTTGTTTTTTTTTTATTTAGCCATGACGAAGCCCTGCGAAGTGAGGCGAAATATTGGTTAACAATAAATACTTTTCTTCTACTATTTTGATACCGTTATTGACCGCCACCCGTACTATCTTCCTACAAGAAACTAATTATAGTTAGTAAAAAAAAAGTTTGTCTACATGCAATTTAAATCAGTATATTATAAAACATATATATAAATAAAATTTATAAAGTATATTACATATGCACATACATTTTACTGAGAAATGAGAAAAAGAAGAAATAAAAATGTATGGCATTCCTATTTCAAAGAACAGATATTCCCTTCTACATTAAGTTGAAGGTAAATAGAGTTTACCTTGAAATAAGAATGCAAAAAAGCATAACAAAAAAAAAACATCTTATCGTTATGAAAAAGAAGAATGCATTAATAAACAATTAAGCCAACTATGGGTTAATTGTTTTCCGCATTAATGTTGACTGCATAGGATAACGCCAGCTATACTCATATCAGGAATTCATTTTTTATGTAATGATCTTATATTTAACTAGCAATAGCGTCATTTATCAATAATATAAATAAATGACTGCTCTTTGGACAATACTGGCTGGATTGCAACAATCTTAAAAGTGTGCTGTGCTGTGCCCATTTTGGTCAAATAAATTATCGATAAACTATTCGTTGTGAATTTACAATATCCTTCAACAGTAACCGTTAATAATGTTCGGTTTATTCTGCACCGACTACTAAAAAATTCATTCTTCAGTCTGGAGCATTTTGATTGAAATCTACTTCATACGATTGTTAATCGTATAATTATCTTCTTCTAATTTGAATAATTAGTTCACTTTGGCATTACAATACGTTGTTCATATAGTTAGTAACACAATATTTTTTTTCATTCTTATATAATACTGTTTTTAAAAAGGTTTTACGGAATTTTTTCTTCTTTTTTTTAAAGTCCTTATTTCTGGTAAATTTAAATTTTATGTTTAACAGGGATCATGAATTCCATAGTAAATGCAAGGAGGATTAAAGGCCTCCTGCTAATTATACTGAAATAACCCTCCTTTTGCCCTGCCTGGTAAAGTTATTAAAGAGGTATTTTATTCCCCGACCTGAACCACAAACTGGGTAATTAAAGACTTACTAGTATCTTTAGCTAAGGGATTGCTTGTAATTGACTGGATTGGCTCTATTTTATCCTTAATTAATTAATTGGACATCTAGTATACCTGAGCTCAGAATTATCGATTTTAACTTGTATTTTTACAAATGAGGAGTCTGCAGTGATAGAATCCTTCATTCTATTTTTGTTTTTTTGGATATCTTTTTTTTTTTATATTTATATCAGCATAAATAATAATGTTTCATCTGGAAGGAGCTCTCCACTCTTCTAGCCAGTCAGAACTAGTTGATTATCTACTATTTTATTAATTAATTAGTAATTAACTGTTCCATAAAATGCTTTTATGAAAAAATAATTTATCCAACAGCTTAGTATCAACATTATCGACGTATTCAGTTTTTCGTTGTTGAAGGCAGTCTCTGATGCGAGACGTATTTCTGAGCTAGGAGCTTGTCGTTCGTGCTCCACTAAGTTAAATGGTGGTGGTCCTATCCAGGAATGTAAAATGTTAGAATTAAAGGCAGCATTTAGTCACATTTTTAATCATAGAAAAGAATAATTATTTTTTCTATTAATCCGGTCTATTGAAAATATAATAACAAATAGATCTACCCCCTTTATTTGCCTTTTTTTGTTGAATTTTAAATGTTTGAACTGGCCCCTCAGGAGAGAGATACTGGAGCTGGTATATTACCATTATTTGCAATTATTAACATTTTTTTTATAATTCATTAGGGTAGAATCTAAAAGTTAATATTTATGATGGAACTTAGTCTTTTAAAAATCTCTTATGCGTTGAATATTCTAAGAATTAAATGTCCAGAGATATTATAAATAGCAAATTACCATAGTTTTCCTCTGATAATGAATATTTTAAATCTAGTTAGAGTTAAATTAAAAGTTAAAATTTAAAGAGGAATTTCATTCTTTAATTAAATTGTACTTGATGATTTTTTAAAGTTTTGATTGATCCTCCAACAGATATTATAAATATGAAATTTGAAAAAACAAAAAATTAAATTTTTAAGTGTGATTAATTTTTAAGGGTAAATATCTGAAATTTTGTATCAAGCAAGTGTAGTGTTATGTAGTGTTATTATGATATGCTTATAAGAAAAAAAACTGAGACTGATAAATTGTTCCTCTTTTATAAAATTACTTTTATAATTGAGTTTTGTTAATTTTCATTGAGGAACTTTGGCAACATATTATACATTATCAGAAACATATTATGTAGAGAAAAAGAAAACTGACTTTTCGGAATCATACAGTTTCTTTCAAAGGATTAAGATGCAATGTTAGATAATTTAGAATAAAATGACTGTCATTTGGAAACCGAATGGAATAAAAATATTCGAATTACCCAAAACCCCACAGAATGGACCTAGAAAGCATGTATTTTTCTGAGGTCGTCGGGGAACCGTGGATAAGTACCATAGAATGACCCTAATGCAGTGTTATTAAGTAAAAGCTTAATTTTTAGGTTATTTTTCTCAGAATTCTCTCTACGTGCTGGTATAATCTGATTTATTTTGTTATTAACCTAAAAAATTATTTTCAAGCTGCCAGTCTGTGAATTTTTGTTGCATTTGTGTTATTTTACTATGAAAATTTCTATCCATGAAATTTCTGAGGCAGTTGAAATTTGTTAATGTTTAAGTATTATATTTATTATCTTGTAATGTAGGCTTATTATTCGATCAACCTTATTACTTTATTTATGAACTCCATTAAAATGGATAGGTTAAAAAGAAATCTAGAATTTTAACATTTAAATCTCGAACCCAATCCATACCACAAAATGGAAAAATTTTAAAGAACATAAAAATGTACCTGTAGGTAATGCAACATTTCTTGGGAGTAATTCGTTAAGCTACATGATAAGATTTAAATTAACGGTTATTATATTAATTATATGTATTTCAACATTTATTTACAATAATGATCGTTTAATCTGTTGGTGAGGTAATTGGCTTGGCAGTATACTATTCCGTTGCGCAAGAAATTTAGTCATTCATAATATTAGAAACTGCCTTATGATCAAAATACAAGTTTTTTTTCCCACTAAAAATCAACAAAGGTATTTTATATGTTATTATAAAATTTAAAACGAAATTATATCTTTTTTCAATTTGAAAACGTACCCCAAAATATAAGAAATACACTTATATTTTTTCATTCAATGTACTTTCTACGAATTGAATAATTTAGAGTTTTATTTTTCTTTACTAAAACATAGATTATCTTTTTTTCCTGAAAATTTAGCTTAACATTATTTCTTAACTATTTATAATCTTTAAATTTCTTTCTTGAGACTGGCAATTTTTTACTAAATAATTCAAAACACTATCCAAATTATAGTCTAAAACATTTATTTCATTCACACGTCCAACGTTTCGGCCAATTCGGCCATCTTCAGGGACAATCTATTACAAAAGTTTCCATTATTTGTATGATCCTACAATCAATTCAATTATT
>NW_027107820.1:1457361-1465942 GCF_000696795.3 Halyomorpha halys | reverse complement strand
TAAATTAAGGTAAGGTAAATTATAAATAATAATGTTAAATAATTGAATTGATTGTAGGATCATACAAATAATGGAAACTTTTGTAATAGATTGTCCCTGAAGATGGCCGAAATGGCCAAAACATTGGACGTGTGAATGAAATAAATGTTTTGAGACTATAATTTGGATAGTGTTTTGAATTATTTAGTAATAAATTATTTCTTAACTTTTTTTAACTTAAAGTAATCTTAATATGTTTGTATATTACTTTTAGTATCCAACACCACTCACTTTTTTCGTATAATTAAATGAACGAGATTAGTCTAAAATAAAACAAAAAAACAACATATTTATAGAATTTTATGATAAAAACAACTATCTCTTAAACAATAAGCAGCATTATAATTAACCTTTTCAATTAAAAAATAATATATGAAGATTAAGTTTTAATAATTTATTTTTTACTGATTTTAGAAAAAATATAAACTTTAAGATGAACCTTTTTCCACTACCTAATAAGACAAGAGATGCGTATTAATCAGATTTAATTTAGAATATCAATTTATTAGTCATTTTATATATTAATCAAAATATAAGTTAATCTGGAATCAGAAGGTCATTTATGATTACTTAAAAAACAAAAAAAAAGTATTCTCAATTTCTGATGACCTCTCGTGCTTCTGAACTGCTAAACCATTTTCGATGACATTTTAGGAGAAAGTAGCTAAAGTCCAAAGTCATGAGAAGTTCAAGAAGACTTTAGAAAACTTTTTTACGGTAAAGTCTATAAATGCCTTAAAGATAATTCATGCAATTATAACTGATAAGATATATTGTTACAATTTCGCAATTTTAAATTACTTTTATATGTCGTTTTATAGATTTATTTGTTTGTTTAGGTATTTGGTTGTAAAAAAGAGCCAACATTTTTTTCCCCTTTGAGCCCTAATATTCACAACTTTTAGATTAAATTGTGTCTCAACGTCAGATATATTACAAAAGACTAATGTACTGATAATGGATGCCTTTTAACAATTCTTTACGTTTCGTTATAAAACACATTTCTTCTCCCTTAAAACTATTCAAATAAAATTGATGAATGTGTCTATGATCGTTTATATAATAAAATCCGTCTTTGTGTATCTTTAATGATACAATGGGACCCGTTTAGATTCTAACTCGTGACTGTTATTGAATTATATCAATAGAAAATATATGGTTGGTTGTTTCAAAATTAAGGCCTTAAATTTGCCTGTATTATATTCATATATTGATATATATATTCAATTTCAAATATTAATATTTAAAATTTTAAAGTAAATGAAGAAAAGAAAAAATAAAGTAAATTTATATGTATTAAAAAAATAAGTAAAAAGATTAATATATATTAGATAGTTATCAGAAATCCTAGAAAATTAAAGATTAAGGGCTCAATAATTGTAACAATGATTTAAAATAATTGAAGTGCATAGATAAATAATAAATTAAAAATAAATATTCGGAAAAAAGGAGACTAGAGAAAGAGAGAGAATGATTAAAACCTTCTCATGGGGCGGGGTTCTCCACTTAGTTATATTATTTTTTTTTATTAAAGGAATATTACCGCAACGTTTAGTTAAAAAAATAGTGATTAACAATTAAAATTTTTTTTATATTTAACTTTCAATCACAATTCATTAGTCATTTTATTGTTTTAATACATAAAAAAATTATTATTGCCCATGAGGTTACAACATATTTTAAGGCTGCATTGACGTCACAATGCCCAACATTTATAACTATAATTTATTTTTCAAAAATATTTTTTACAATACTATAATAATACAAATTATATAATTATTATAATGCACATTTTTTTTTTTAATTTAACATTATTGATTAGTGAGTTTAATTTTTCACAAGAAATATTTGATACAATTATGGTTTTCCGATCTTTTAGGCTGTCTAAAATGTATTTTCACTGTTTTTTTTCTCCTTCAAATGTGAAGTCTTGCGATTCTCTGATAGAACACGAAGTCATCTTATCTGAGCCACCCAGGACTGATCTGAGCACACATGAGCGGGTCCTGTTGTTATAGGTTCAGTCATCTGTGAAGCCACTGATTCCCTGTTTTCTCTTCTCTTAGTTAAATAGCCTCTATTACGGTGTACCTGCTTCATGTCATGCTAAAGCTAAAAATATATTAAAAAATAAAATAAATACTATAATAATTTAATAATTGAGTATAATTTAAGGATACAATCGCCTTTTGTACGAACTCTCCCAAATATTTTAGTTGATCTAATAATTATATATTCAAATAATGTTCTAAAATATTAATATATCGACTTCAAAACGGTAGAAGAAACTTTGCCTCATATTTACCTCATAAATTTATTTTCATACAAACTTTTAATCATTTCAATAACTATCATTCAGTGAAAATCACACGAAAACCTGAAATATTTTTCTTTTTTTTGCAAGAAAATCTACTATTACCTACAATTCTGATGTATGTTGCCTTGAGAAATTGTTTGTGTTTATTTCACAGAGTAAGAAAGGAAAGAAAAAATTGACGAAAAATAATGATAAAAAAAAATATCATTTACTTATATTTAAAGATAAAAGAAAAACCTACCTGTAGGTTAACCCTGTAGGTTCTGGAGCCCCTCCTGGGGTCTATCCAGCCTCATAAATTGGGTGCCCTTAATTGGGTACAAATCTCTCGGTCTAGCGTGATTCTGACCAAATCACCACCTTGCACAACCATTGGTCTAGTAACATTACTTCCTTACAATGTACTGAAACCCTGACCCTCCATGGGTTGTTGTGGTAAAGATTTTAATTTTGAATTTAGCCCATCTATAAATTATTATACGAGGAGAAGATGGTTGGGGGGGGGGTGGGGGTTGCGGTCAAAATATTGTACGTCATTAGACTTGGCGGTAAGATTTCAAGCTAACAGCCCTGATGAAGGCTATAAATTCTGGCCGAAACGTTAGCACAATTATATAAATTATTTAATCTTATTTGTGTTATATTTTGACCGCACCGCTCAACCATCTTCTCCTCGTATACGTCATCCACGGTCAACTATCTCTCATAATTATAAATTATTATGTTATAAATTATTTAATTTTATTAACCTTTACATGTACAGATAAATTAAATCAAACAGAGTTATTCATAATTTTATTACATTAAACACATTTCATCTTGATAATGATCACTATATAAATTGAGAAGTAAGTATTTATAAAGGCCAATAATTTGTACAATTTTTATGAATTTACCATAATTATTATAATAAAATATATCTCATCTTCATCGTTGCAATGGATACTTTCTATGTAATAATTCGTTGTTTATTTTTAAATAAAAATCAATATATCCGTTTTTGCAAGATTTTTATATAAAAAAAAATTCTAAAGGAGCTTCTGATGTTAAAATGTTAATCAATAACGCTTATTTAATTAGAAAAATCTACAATTATTTTTTATTATAGAATTTAAATTTAATTTTGGCAAAGAAAACCTTTACTCTTGAGAAAAAATTTGTCCAAAACACCTTCAAAAATGTAGAAATTAAAAGAACGAGTGTTAAAAGAAAAAAACTTTTTTTTTCTTGAAAATAAATAAATGATAAAATCGTAAACACTTAACCTAAGGTTAAATAATGACTATCATAAATAAAAAATAATTACGATTCGTCAGTGGGTAGACAGCCAACAAAATTTACCTTCGTACCATCACAAACTAATGTTAATGTCACTTAATATTGGTTTTGATTTACTCGATTTTTCTCTTTTTCTATATTTATTTCAATATTTACATGATGATATAATCTTTCATAAAAACTCAAGGTATTAATATTATCAACTAGGCACATTTTATAGTATGCAATGAGAGGAATACACGAAAAAATCAAATATTTTAAATCAGCCAGCGAAATGATAGCCAAAAATTCAATTTACCTTCATTCTAATACTATAACATGTTAAAATTTCACTTGATATTTGTTCTTATTTCAGCTTCTTATGTACATATATACTCATAGCTCAGTATGAATGTAGCTCATTCATGTGATGAAATAATCCTCCACATAACCCTAAGGTTGCATTTGTTGTGTGTTACAAGTGTAACTGTTGTTTAGGAGTGGATACTTATAAATAAATGGATGACCATTTCTAGAAAACTGCAACTTAGAAAAAGAAGTGAAAAACTAATTTTATACTTGTAAATCTCGTGAGATTTTTAAAAACGTTTTTTTTTCGAAGAATTAGCATCCTTTCTCTCCTTAAGATAGCAAAGAAGCCTGAAGAAGGATAGAAGAAATTACAGTAGTAGAGAGTGGGAAAAGTAGTGTTGTGTTGTTTAAAAATAAGTGGCCATTGGTTGATAAGGTACTAGGCTGCTTGGGATATAGCACCTCGGCACCTCACGCTCTGGGCACTTAAGTGGTATAACTGCACCTCTACACCTTGTTAGTATCTTCCTTTTACTTACTCACATCTACACAACAGTCCCCTTGTAAACATTTTTTTTTTGTTTTAGAAATTTCTTTTACAGATTGAGTGCTTAGGAATAGAATAAGCATATTTCTTAACAAAGTACAACTGGGTCTCTGATTTTCTGTTTCTTTTGATTGCCCAAATATACTTCAAACTTATTCATATAATGTATAGATAATTGACAATATGTGAATTAGAAGGCAATGGTAAGGGTCAAGGAAAACAAAAACAGTTTTCAACACTTAATTGATTTTCAACTATTTATTGATTACCAGTGTTTCGGCTCAAAATGCATTTCTTCATCAGGACTTAAATAAAAAGATACGAATTAGGTAGACCTAATATAAGAGTGTACAAGTGATTTATGAAAAAAAAAAAAACGTTAAGGTGGAGTTATAAGTTGAATACAGTTCAGCAATATCATAAAACATTTTTATTCATTATAAATTTCATTGGGCCGCCCATAGCTCAGTAGTTAAGACACAGTCTTACCAATTATGTCTATTGGCGGAGCCGGTTCGAATCCGGCTTGGGACGTTGACTTTTTTCATTGAGTGCCGGTCCCACAAAATGAAGAACTTTGACCCCCAACCATGGTTAGGCAGTATAGGACTCTCCAATGGGAGTCTTCTTGTGGGGGTCTTGGGCGAATAAATAATTACAATTTAATTAATATACATTACATACATTTTAATATAAATGTTTAAAAATAAATTTAGTATACTACATACTGATTCTTGTTAATATTTCAGGTGGAGATGCCCTGGTTGAACTCTTGCCTCTGCAGTCCGGACGAGCGTCCTCGCCCTTACGTCACTCCTCCTCTTCATCTTCTACTTAAGGTCAGGCAGTAAAAGCAGATTATTATAATATTGAACTATTTGTGATTGAGGAAAAAAAGGAAATTATTTAGATAAAGAATTGTGGCACAAGCATCTTGGAATCTACTCATTTCCTCACATATTTTTATTTTGAACAATAGCAATTAGGAATTTTAATTAAATTCTTGTAGTAAATTTTTCCATTTAATAACTTTTTTATTTAAAATTCTAATAAAAACACACATGACACCTTGGAGTATAGATTATTGGAAAAATGATAAATATTCCAAAAGAAATATAAAAATGTAAAATCGTGAGGATGCAACAAAACCTTTTATAAAGACTTCGAATAAAAAAAATTAAAATGATGATTTGTCACAATTATTTAATGGAATATGTAATTTCTTTCTATGGAGTCTTGGGTCGACGTAAGAAAATAAAAGTTCTTTCTATTAACATAAACTTTTATAAATAAAGTTAGAATTATATCATTGCAAAATAACCTACTAGGACTTTATTATTTGTACATGCCTGCCCCATTTATATGATAAATTGAATAACATTTGAAATTTTTATAGAAAAAGCCCTATTAAAATTTACTAAAACAATGTCTTCAGCTTGATGGATGGTTTAATCATAATTGTATTTGTTTATTTGTTACTAAATTACAAACAGTTTCCAACTGCTCAAACATATATAAATACCTTCACAATACAAATTGTAACAAACTACTTTTTATTAGACAGGGTTTTAATCCTGTAAAAAAACGGAATAACCTTTGGAATAATAACTTATAAAATGGTCTTTCTTATTTTCCTTCTGACATTTGCAGAAAACGTGGTCAAGAAACTAATAAAATATAATGAACTTTCACGTCTTCACATTTTTCTTATCTTTATTTTATCTTATATTTATTTTTGTTTACAATAATAACAAATGTTTTTATGCAGTAATTTCAAACTTATTAAAATTTTTATGCAGTGGGTTACTCCAGAAATCCAGGTTTTCAGGCGTTAAAGTTTTTATTACAGCGATCACGGAGATGTACATGTGGATGACTTTTAATTCGTTTGATATCACTGTGATATCATTAAGTCCTCAAAAATCGGTCTACCAAAGGAAAAAATAATTTTTTAAACCAGACTACGATTTTCAGATTGATTATTGATACATCTATTGTAAGGTGGATAATGTACTATATTAACTACCAGAAGCACCAATCCATCTCTAGGGTTGGCATATTAAGCATTTATAATAATAGTTAACCGCTATTAAAAATTGTTTTATGATGACTAATAAAAAATTAATCAAGGATTGATGAAAGGTCGATTTAAGGTATCAATTTATTAACTTTAATCCTATGAAATAAAATTAAAAGAAGTAAGATTTTCCTGTTAATAAATTAGATAATTGAAGGCGCTGTAATATGAAATCAATTTTAAAATTTAATTTTGTGTTAAATTTTCATTTTATTGTTATATTTTTTATCTTTAGACAAGTATTTTTAGTTTAAAGTTGTGTACGTGTTTGCTTAGTTACGCAATAATTGGTATTTAGTTCGTTACTAATCAGAATTATGCGATTTTATGTATATATTTTTATTTACTACATATATGTATATATATTGTAGTGAAATTTAACGTTTCTAAAATAAAATCAAAAAATATTACACTGAATACTTCAGCAAAATTTTGGTTAAAAGTCTTTAAGGGGATGGAAATTTACTACAGTTAAGTCATTAAAAAAGACAATGCAATTAAGCAAAAGCTGACGTTGCATCGTAAATTGAAGGCATTGAAATGAACTCAGATGCTTGTAGGGTTCAACGCTTTAATGAAACTTCCTTGATTAAGTTTCATATTGATGGTTTGGCATCGTTCAGACATCATAAATCCTCCCTTGTTTGTTTTAGTCCCTGTTGGTTTGATGTATCACCATCCATTAATTGTGTAACGCTATCCCTATCGCTTGCTTCCTTTGTTGTCCTCTCTCGCCTTGTGTAATGATAACTCCATTACATGCATACAACTAGTTGAATTAATAATTTATTTAATGAGAAATATCTTCATCGCTTTGAATTTCTCACAACGAAATTGTGATATTGTAGGTTTAAATTAAAGCAGAATCTAATAAATAATAGAAAATGGCTCCTCGGATAAACCAGTGATAGAAGAATTACTGGTTCAGAGAAATCACTGATTTAGGTAAAATAAAACAAAATGATCCACTTTTTTATTACTGTCGAAATCTTAAAAGAATGTATGTACTATAAGAGTACTAATGTTAATTTTTTTTAAATATTTGTTATAAAATAATATAAATAGAACCTATATTGACGATATGTATTGCATTTTAATTTTTACTTTATAAATGACTTAAATTAATATTAATAACTATTCTTTTGTGTCACAACCCAGCTAGGATGAATACGCGGGATTCTATTATACCCATATAAACGTATTGGGATCTTAGTTAATATGAATGCCCATTATTACCTCATTATTACGTTAAGGAAAACATACCTCCTTAAAAAAGAAAACAATATATAAACCCAACAAAAATATTTAAACAGGGATATTTCTTTTGTTCAGAGAAGGTTACACCAAAAAATATACATTGATAGTACGTAGTACGACGCGTAGGTATCAATATTATAAACAGATTAGGGCAAACTTAATCAAAAAAACATATTTGTAAAAATTGTTTAGTAATTTACAAAAGTCAATAAATATGGAAAAATCCACGGGAACTTCATTTTTTAAAAATATTTTATTTGCGATTCCATATTTCTTATTTATTATAATTGGTAAAATGTATCAGAATATAATTTTTTCTACACTATGATTGTTATTACGTCTAGAAAGTTTTTTAATTTGATAAAAAGGCCTTCTGACCTCTCTGTCTGTCTATTCTTTTTTAGTTATTAACAATACATCAATTACAATCTTATTGTGATTTCCTTGAATGAGTTTTTCCCTTTTATTATATAACATGGGGATTAAGGAAAATTGTAGATTTGATCCTGAGAAAATAGGATTCGCAGAAAGTTTAAAAGAACAATTTCCATCTAATGTTAAAAAAAAAGTTATGACCTTCAAGAGCGAAACTTTGTTAAATTGGGGAATTCGAGAGAGTGAATTTGTCGATCAAATGAAATAAATATTGTGAAATAGAAGGGAAACAAAAAAAGGAATAAATTGAAAAACTTGTATTTAGTGTGTAGACTGGTATTAATTGTAAAAGAAAACTGTAGGAAAAAAAATGTTTTCTTTCTATTGTATTATATCATAT
>NW_027107820.1:1456770-1457311 GCF_000696795.3 Halyomorpha halys | reverse complement strand
AAAAAAAATGTTTTCTTTCTATTGTATTATATCATATCAAAAAATGTAATATATATATATATATATATATGTCCGATCACGGATTGAGTAGAATGCTGTGTAACGTAGCAACCCGATGTATTTGGGCTGCACGAATGAATGAAAATCATTTCTCTCTCTTGTACAAAAGAGCCTTCGTTACTTACCAAGGATTGATTTAATGCTAGACCACTGGGTAGATCAGGTGAAAAAAATTGTTCTGAAAAATCGTATTGTTGAAATCTTTTCTTTGGACTCCGGAAATTTTAAAACGTAGATTTCTGATGAAAATTGAAATTTAATGATCGCAATACTATTCTTATGAACATATTTCATATCTGTGGTCAGTTGACAACATGTTATAAATTATTTTTACATCTAATCAGAATTTTAAATTAGGAAAAATATTGCCAACTGAATTAGATACTCTGCGGGTTTAGCTTACAGTTGTTAATTAGTGACAGTTGTTTAACATAAACTTCCTGAATGTCAACGAGTGGAGCTCCAAAATGCGAAATATATA